>NW_024573017.1:0-355 GCF_018153835.1 Drosophila eugracilis | reverse complement strand
TGGCAAGGTGGGCATTAGCTTGACAAATCGTTCCAATTTGAGGTGAGATGTATCAAAGCGGAAACTAAACGCCGTGGCAGATGCATTGTCACGCGCACCGCCAGTCGAAGTAAAAATGGCAAAACAAGACAGGGATGGCTAGAGGAGAAATACATCAATAGCTAAAAGAACCCAGAAAACGAGGAGCA
This sequence comes from Drosophila eugracilis, assembly GCF_018153835.1. Taxonomy (NCBI): domain Eukaryota; kingdom Metazoa; phylum Arthropoda; class Insecta; order Diptera; family Drosophilidae; genus Drosophila; species Drosophila eugracilis. Next base: position 167 of record NW_024573017.1, on the reverse strand, counting down.
TAGGATCGAGGGTGGCAAAATTGCATTAGGGCTCAAAAGGAGAAAGATCTTAACTCCCCTGAAGCTGTGCGTCGCTGGAGAAGAGGTGCAGGCGGCACCGTTACGGAGAGAACCACTGTCAGAGACGGCACAATCTAGGGATATGTCCAAAACACCAGAAGGGGTCA
>NW_024573016.1:0-12547 GCF_018153835.1 Drosophila eugracilis | reverse complement strand
ACACAACAGAAAGGATCTTGAAAGAGAGGAACCCCCAACAACATCAGCAACCAGGAAAGCTGAGGACGACTTCCCGGACCCAGACATGCTGCAGTGTTTCTCGGGAAGGAGAGAGACCGCAGTATGAATACTAGAAATTGGACAGTCCCAACAAGAATCTTCTCCAGCCACCGTGGAGCAGATACTGGAGAAGTGGAGAAATAAGCCCCAGGGCAAACAGCAGAGCCTGTCAGTGCCGGAAGGGCACTGGACGTATAATGGTCTTCGGCAGAGGCCCAGTTTCACCGTCCGACAAGCAAACCAGAGGCAGCCAGAGGAGCCCGGCAACATAACACCACAGGAGGAGCAGCTGCGTGGAACGACATGGAGGGCGTCGAGAGGGCAGATTCAGGCGGAATCAACTTGCTGCCAGCCCAGGCTCACATCCAGGCATTGGCCGTTGCAGTTTAGGCAGCACACCACAGCATCCTCATCCCAATGGAAGTGGCTTGCTTCACTCAAGTCATCTTCCAGGCAGGAGCCGACGAATCATGATAATCCTCACAAATCAACCTTTTATATAAAACAGGGGGGTGATGACGCCCGGGGCGCATAATAATAATAATAATATATAAGATTAGGGAAATAGTAATAGCCATAAGAGACAAACCATTAAAAATATTTAGGATAATTCGTTTTGTAGTTGTAAGGAGAAATAACACTGAAGTATTCGTTTGTTGATTTATTAAATAAATAAGATTTGAATTTGAATGCGCGGGCGCGCCTTAAACCACGATCGGTCACACCGCCGGTCCGAACGGGCACACTACATAAAGGGATTTTCGGGAACGGGCACACTAACGGCGGCTAAGGAGGACCGGTTTCTGGGAAGAGTCACTTGTGCGGTGGATCTCACCCAGGCAAGATCAGCCCTCTCCCCGCACTTGGGCACCCTCACCAGCACTAGTCACTTTTGGTCAGATTTAGCCGCAGGCTAAATCTAATAAATTCGACCTCGGTCATACCGAGGGAGCGCTGCCATCGGCCACTCGCCGATGCTAGCCCGCAGCAGATCCACTGGATCACTGCCGGCACTTCCGCAACAGCCTCACCAGGCTTTGCACCTCTTACGCGTTGGACCTCAACGGCCTCGCGTCATCTCTCGCAAGAGACCCACAGGGGCTTTGCATATCTACTCGTTGGACCTCAAGGGCCTCGCGTCATCTCTCACAAGGGACCCACAGGGGCTTTGCATCTCTCCCGCGTCGGACCTGAAGGTCCTCGCGTCATCTCTCGCAAGAGACCCACAGGGGCTTTGCATCTCTCACGCGTCGGACCTCAAGGGCCTTGCATCATCATCTCACCCGAGACCCACTGGGTTTCTATTCACTCTCCCTCATACCGAACCCCCGGGTTCCTTCCTTCCTTTCTTTTACTTTTACACTCGCTCGCGTGGCTGGCACCCCGGGCCAACACACGCTCCATCATTTCTATTCTTCTCTCTCCCTTTCTTAGCTAGACGGACCGGCCCGGCCCTCACGCGGCATTCCCGCGGCCCACCACGGAGCATCGAACCCGCAGCTACCCCTCGTCGGAAGCTCTCCCTCCCAGGCCGCAGACCCTCCACGACCACGACCAACCGATCCCTGTGAATGAACTCTGTAACCATAGATATGAAATAAATAACTAAGATTTGTTCTATTCTTAACTAAACAAGCTGCGTCTTACTTGGGTGGAATCTTCTTTGCAGCAACCACGCCTGACATCAAAGTAAATGTTGGAACGAAATGCTGGTATCGGGTGAACTGTCCCAGCCACCGCAAAAGCAGGACCGTTACATGGCGCCCGAACAGGCTGAAGTGGTTGCAGGAAGAAGGACACTAAGAGAGTAATGTCGAGCTGGGTATACCAGGCTACAAAAGCAGCGCTGGAAGAATACGCGAGTGAATTCGGCGTAGACTCAAGAGGAGGATCAAGGAAACTAAGACAGAGATTGGCGACATACACAAAGAACACGGATCACACAGATGAAATCAGGACGAGATTGATGCAGGTATCAAATAAGTACAAAAAAATGGAGATATCGGGTGGAGGAACCCAGGTCGAGCTGGACAGCAAAAGGACGGCCACGAAAGAAGAAGCTCGGAGCACGGAGGACAGGAGGAAAGTGCAAACTTTGGACAGAGTGAGAAATTGGGGAATACGGTACCAGGGCACATCCAACCCACTGGAGTTCCTAGGCAAGATGGAGGAATGGGCTAGAGGATATGGCATATACAAGGATGAATTGGTACAGATGATGCCGTTTATCTTGGAAGGAGCCGCAGAAGACTGGTGGAATACGACGCCAAGTCGGGCAAGAACATGGGAGGAACTGAAATGGGAACTTCTAGAGTACTTTCTACCGCCAAGGTATCAGGAACAACTGAACCAACACGAGCATACACGATGGAGCTGAGAAAGCTGATGAGATTCACCTGCTACTCGGAAGAGGAAAAACTGGATAAAATCTACAAGAACTGTCGAAGCAAAATAAAACTATATGCACGAAGATCAGGTTTTGCGTCGCTAACAGAATTCCTAACACTGGCAGAAGAGGTGGAGGAAATTGAGGCAGCGGACACTCAGGGTCAACCAGCAGAGGCAAGGGGCCACGGACTTAGGCCAGAAATCTGTATGAGATGTGGAGGAACGGGGCATGCCACGAGAGCATGCGGCAACCCGCCGAGGCTATTCTGCTGGGTATGCGGAAAAAACGAGAAAAGGACGACGGAGTGTTGTAGAGCCCGGCCGGATAGCAACAGGAAGCTGGAGCATGCGACGCTGGCGGTGCAAGACCGAGCACAAGGACCGACGGAAGGAGAATGCATAAGCTATGATGGATTCCAGGCAACGACAGAGGTAAGGATCGTAACAAGGAGGGCGAAGGGAGTAGTGGACACCGGGGCGTCAAGAAGCGTGATCGACAAGGGAAGATGTCAGAACTTAAGGAGGCAGGGTAGATGGAACGAGGCGGGGGAGGAAGTAACCCTAGCGAACGGAACAAGACAAAAGGTCTTAGGAAGCTTCACCACGCTCGTACGGTTCGGGAGCAAGCGATTCAAGCTAAGTTTCTTGATCCTAGACCAGGTGATAGGAGGAATGCTGCTGGGGATGGACTTCTTGGCAAAAGTAGGAACGACAATACGATGCGGCCACCAAGGGATAACCATCAGAGAGCCGCAGGAGGAACCGAAACATCAAGAAGAAGCAGGGATAGAAACGGAACCATCCGACGAAGAGATCCAGACATTCCTGGAGGAGCAAACGATGGTGTTCGAGAGGATGAAGGGATACAGTACGATCGCAACGCACACAATATACATGAAGGACGAAAGACCAGTGAAACAACGCTATTACCCGCGCAACCCAAAACAGCAAGCCATTATAAACAAACAGGAGGATGAACTATTGGACCAGGGGCTGATAGAACCCTCGCGAAGCTCGTACAGCGCACCGGTAGTCTTGGTACGGAAGAAGAACAGTGAATGGAGAATGTGTGTGGACTACAGGTTGCTAAACGAGAAAACGGAAAAAGACGCATACCCAGTACCAAGGATGGATTTTATATTGAATCAGCTCCGGGAAGCCAAGTTCATTAGCACAATCGATCTGAAGGCACGGTACTGGCAAATACCTATGGACGAGGATAGTAAGAAGTACACGGCATTTACGGTACCGGGACGTGGGCTGTTCCAATGGAAGGTAATGCCGTTTGGCCTCACTACGGCACCGGCAACGTTCCAGCGAGCCTTGGATACCATCATAGGGCCAGAAATGGAGCCGTTCGCGTTCGCATATCTGGATGACATCGTGGTAATTGGAAGGAATAGGCGGGAGCACCTGGAGAAGCTAAAGGAGGTATTTAGGAGGCTCCAGGAAGCAAACTTAAGGATCAACGCAGAGAAATGCCATTTCTTCCAGAAAGAACTAAGGTATCTGGGACATATCGTGACCGACCGAGGAATACGGACAGACCCAGATAAGGTGGCAGCCATAAGGAAACTACCAACGCCAGGCACAACCAAAGAAGTCCACAGCTTTCTGGGAATGGCGTCATGGTACAGGAAATTTATTCCGGGGATCTCAGAACAGGCGGACCCACTCCAAGAGCTAATACGGAAAGGGAGAAAATTCGACTGGCAACCCCGACACCAGGCAGCATTCGATCAAATAAAAACCAGCTTAACACAGGCACCAGTGCTGGCTTGCCCCGATTTCACTAGGCAGTTCATTTTGCAAACGGACGCCAGTGACTTCGGGATAGGGGCAGTGCTGACGCAGGAGAACCCAGAGGGGGAACGAGTGATAGCGTATGCGAGCAGGAGATTGAACCAAGCGGAGCGGAATTAAAGTGCCACGGAGAAAGAATGTCTCGCCCTATATTGGAGCATCCACAAATACAGGATGTACTTGGAGGGTTACAAGTTCGTATTAATACCGATCATCAGGCCCTCAGATAGCTGAATTCAATCGAAAGTCCGTCAGGGAGAGTGGCAAGGTGGGCATTAGGCTTACAACCGTTCCAATTTGAGGTGAGATACCGCAAGGGGAAACTAAACGCCGTGGCAGACGCATTGTCACGCGCACCGCCAGTCGAAGTAAAAATGGCAAAAACAAGACAGGGATGGCTAGAGGAGAAATACAAGGAGTGCCAAAAGAACCCAGAAAACGAGGAGTATAGGATCGAGGGTGGCAAATTGTACAAGCAGGGCTCAAAGGAGAAAGACCTTAACTCCTGGAAGCTGTGCGTCGCTGGAGAAGAGGTGCAGGCGGTACTACGAGAGAACCACTGTCAGGAGACGGCAGGCCACCTAGGGATATTCAAAACACTCAGAAGGGTCACAAAGCAATATTTCTGGCCGGGTATGAAGAAGGACATCGTGACCTTTGTGAAGACATGCGAAACCTGTTAGCAGTACAAGACGTCGCAACAACAGTCAGCGGGACAGATGCTGACAAAAATCGCCAAGGCCCCAGGTGAAACCCTATGTGTGGATTTTGTGGGCCCACTACCAAGGACACGACACGGAAATACTATTTTGGTAGTGATCGTGGATAAATTTTCGAAGTGGGTGGAATTAACGGCGGTACGGCAAGCAACGGCGGACACGTTCCTAAAAGTAGGTCATAGCAAGGATTGGAGCCCCTAAGATCCTGATATCGGACAACGGAGTGCAATTCAACGCCAGGAAGACCAAGGCAACCATGGAACGCTGGGAAATATAACACCACAGCAAAACCCGACCGAGCGCACGAACCGCACAGTAAAAGCCATGATAGCGGAATTGACAGGAGGGGACCAAAACAAGATGGGACGAAAACCTGCCGGAGTTAATGCTCGCGTATAACAGCAGCACCTCGGAGTCAACGGGGCATAGCCAGGCACAATTGCTCTATGGAAAAAAGCTGCGGTTGCCCGGAGCACTGTTCGACAAAGTCACGGAAGGCTCCGGTCTGGTAATAGAATCGGTTCCCGACAGATGGGAACGACTGAAGAATACCAGGTCGGAAGCTTACTGTAATATGAAAGACGCCGCGGAAAACCAGAAACGACACTACGACTTACGGAAAAGGGTATGGAAGCATAGAATAGGGCAATTAGTGTGGTGCAGAACACACTTCCTATCTAGCGCAATAGATAAGTTTAACGCGAAGTTAGCCCCAAAATACGACGAGCCATGGGAGGTACGGGGTTTTCGCCGGTAATAGCAGAATTAAGGAAACAAGGTGGCACAACTAAGAAACGGGCATACGTGGGGGATTTAAAAGAGTACCAAATTAACACTAACCCGCTCAAAGCAAATGCCGATAACCCTAGTAACCAAACTTCCGCTCTCATCGTTACAGGAAACATGGACAAATTCGAAGATCCCAAAAAGCGGTTCCGGGAACACAGTGCCCAACTACAACGGGCCGCCAAGAAGACAAAGATAGTACCGGCCCGGGCCGCCGGACCAGAAATAAGGATCCGGACGGCGCCCACACGATTAGGGGTCCGGCGCAAGGCGTCCGAAGAGAGGCCGGCGGGCGAAGAGCGCCTGAGCCGGGGAATGGTCACTAACGGGACACAGACAGAAAGGATCGAAAGGGAGGAAGCCCCCAACAACGTCAGCAACGAGGCAAGGGACGACTTCCCGGACCGAGACGTACTGCAGTGTTGCGTCTCGGAAGGAGAGGAGACCATGGTGAATAACTGGGGGTGGACGGTCCCAACAGGGGTCGTCCTCCTGCCAGCCACCGTGGAGCAGATACTGGAGAGGTGGAGAAATAAGCCCCGGGGCAAACAGCAGAGCCTGTTAGTGCCGGAAGGGGCACGGACGTGTAATGTGGTCTTCGGCAGAGGCCGAGGAGTCACCGTCCGACAAGCAAACCGGAGGCGGCCAGAGGGGGCCCGGCAACATAACACCACAGGAGGGCAGCTGCGTGGAGACGACATGGAGGGCGTCGAAGGGCAGATTCAGGCGGGAATCAACTTGCTGCCGGCCACCCAGGCTCACATCCGGGAGCGTTGGGCCGGGTTGCGGTTTGGGCAGCACCGCAGCGTCCTTATGCCCAATGGAGGTGACACACTCCAAGTCATCTTCGGGCGAGGCCGACGAATCATGATCCGTCCTCACAAGTCAACCGCCCATAAAAACGGGGGGTGGTATGACGCCCAGGGCGCATAATAAGGGAAATATTATATAAGATTAGGAAATAGTAATAGCCATAAGAGACAAACCATTAAGTATTTAGGATAATTCGTTTTGTAGTTGTAAGGAGAAATAACACTGAAGTATTCGTTTGTTGATTTATTAAATAAATAAGATTTGAATTTGAATGCGCGGGCGCGCCTTAGTAAACCACGATCGGTCACACCGCCGGTCCGAACGGGCACACTACATAAAGGGATTTTCGGGAACGGACACACTAACGGCGGCTAAGGAGGACCGGTTTCTGGGAAGAGTCACTTGTGCGGTGGATCTCACCCAGGTAAGATCAGCCCTCTCCCGCAGTTGGGCTCCCTCACCAGAACTAGTCACTTTTGGTCAGATTTAGCCGCAGGCTAAATCTAATAAATTCGACCTCGGTCATACCGAGGGAGCGCTGCCATCGGCCACTCGCCGATGCTTGCCCGCAGCAGATCCACTGGATCTGCTTGCCCGCAGTGGATTCACCGGATCACTGCTGCCGGCACTCTCGCAACAGCCGCACCAGGCTTTGCATCTCTCACGCGTCGGACCTCAAGGGCCTCGCGTCATCTCTCGCAAGAGACCCACAGGGGCTTTGCATATCTCACGCGTCGGACCTCAAGGGCCTCGCGTCATCTCTAAGGGACCCACAGGGGCTTTGCATCTCCCGTCGACCTCAAGGGCCTCGCGTCATCTCTCTCAAAGGACCCAAGGGGCTTTGCATCTCTCCCGCGTCGGACCTCAAGGGCCTCGCGTCATCTCTCGCAAGAGACCCACAGGGGCTTTGCATCTCTCCCGCGTCGGACCTCAAGGGCCTCGCGTCATCTCTCGCAAGAGACCCACAGGGGCTTTGCAGCTCTCACGCGTCGGACCTCAAGGGCCTCGCATCATCATCTCACCCGAGACTCACTGCGTTTCTATTCACTCTCTCTCATACCGAACCCCCGGGTTCTTTCGTTTCTTTCTTTTACTTTTACACTCGCTCGCGTGGCTGGCCCCCCGGGCCAACACACGCTCCATCATTTCTATTCTTCTCTCTCCCTTTCTTAGCTAGACGGACCGGCCCGGCCCTCACGCGGCATCCCCGCGGCCCACCACGGAGCATCGAACCCGCAGCTACCCCTAGTCGGAAGCTCTCCTCCCAGGCCGCAGACCCTCCACGGCCACGACCAACCGATCCCTGTGAATGAACTCTGTAACCATAGATATGAAATAAATAACTAAGATTTGTTCTATTCTTAACTAAACAAGCTGCGTCTTACTCTGGGTGGAATCTTCTTTGCAGCAACCACTCCTGACATCAAAGTAAATGTTGGAACGACCTGCTGGTATCGGGTGAACTGTCCCAGCCACCACAAAGCAGGACCGTTACATGTATATACATATAAAAGTATATATGTATATATTTTTACTTATATAATATCTGGCTTATTTAAAATATACATACATCGGTCAACTTCTATATTCTGAAATCCAAAATTTTTAAGTGCACTTTCAAAAACCTCAAATCAGCATCGTGCTTAAGGCCATAAATAGATTTATTTAGTTTACATACTTTGTTTCCATCATACTGGTTTAAACCTTTTGGAACCTTCATATAAATTTAATCCTTTAAAGTTCCATTTAAAAATGCTGTTTTTATATCCATATTTTATATCCATGGATCAGTAAATTATATTGATTAGAAAATGCTAAAAGAAACCTGAAACTAGAATTTCGTGCAACAGGTGCAAAGGTCTCCATCATATATTTTTGGGTGAAGCCCCTTGCAACCAGTCTTGCCTTGTATTTTAGTAAATTATTATTTTCGTCTTGCTTGAAACTAAAAACCCAAAAAATGAGAATTTAGTTCATCTTAAATGGCGTCCTCCCACAAGGTTCTGTCATCGCGAAATTTTATTTCCTCATATGTATTGGGAATATCACTTGAACATAATTGGGTATTCATGAAATTTTTCTAAAGACCAATACAATAAATTTATATTATCTTTATTTCTCTCACTGCGTCTGCCTTGTTGATTTTCATTTCCTTGTATATTATCACCAGTTTCAACTACTGGATCGGATGTATGTTTTACCACAAACGATTTTTGTCAACACTGAAGTTAAACAACTTATTGCTGATGACATTATCCGATAGTCAAATTCAACCTACAACCACACCATATGGGTTGTAGATAAAAAAGATGTTGATGAAGAGGGCTACAAATAAAACACCGAAAACTAACAAACTAAATAAAAACACCGAAGATGAATAATACCCGATTCCTAATATTTCTGTAATACTGTTAAAATTTGGGAAAGGCCCAATATTTCACAACGTTGGACCTAAAATCGGGATTCCACCAAATAGAGCTGGCGGAAGAAGAGAGAAAGAAAATGGCCTTTTCCATTAACAATGGGAAGTACGAATTCTGCAGACTCCCTTTCGGGCTAAGAAACGCCCCTTCAAAGGCCAATTGATGACGTTTTAAAAGGAAAATTTTTTTACGTCTAAATAGATGACGTCATAATATTTTCTAAAACAAAGGAGGATCACATTAAACATGTCGACGAGATCCTAAGTCGTTTTTGTACCGCCGGTATGCGCTTGTCCCAGGAAAAATCTAATATTATTTAATCTTAGATCATTTTTGGGGCTATCTAGCAATTACAGACGTTTATGAAAGGATTTGCTACCATTGCTAAAGGCTAAAGGGCGAAAATGGTAAAGTGGGTGCGAATCAGTCTAGGAAAATTGAGAATAAATGGTGGTTTTTCTCCTTCCGAAGAGTCCAATCTTGTTGCAAAGAATTCGGAGACGAGTATTGAGGATCGGCTTCGTCATCATATCTGCGAGTTGTTCCTCAGTCGGGATTTGTTCGATCCCAAATTCTCCCTCAGCAATTCTTTCCCTGATGAAGAAATGCTTGTTGATTATGTGCTCGGTCCTGCGATGGAATTCGGGGTTTTGGGCCAGTCTCATGGCAGCAGCATTATCGACCTGGATAATCGGGGCTCGGTCCAATCTGTCGATTTCCTGAAACAATCTTTTAAGCCAAATTATTTCTTTTGCAGCTTCATTGGCTGCTACGATCTCAGCCTCTGGCCACCATAGCCTGCCTTTGACTTTTCCATGTAATGGCTCCTGAGGCAAACATGATGATGATCCCTGATGTAGATATCCCAGTCTTCGTGCAGCCACCAAAGTCAGCATCGCTGTAGCATTTGAGGATTCCCTTCTTCTGTTTCCGATAGACTATCCCAACGTTGATTGTTCCGGAAATGTTTCACTTGAGCAATGTTTTCTTTTTCAGGATTTTCAAGCGTTCTTGAAAGAAATCCGATGCTGAAAGCTAAGTCTGGCCTAGTTCCAAGCATGAGGTGCATGAGAGCTCCGATGGCTTGGCGATTCTTTCCCTGCTGTCGTAATTTCCAAAGTGAGAAGTGGGGTCGAAACAGCTTTGCAATCTGGGAATTTGAATCGCTCCAAAATCCTTGTGGCATATCCTTGTTGACTAATTTTTAGTCCGTTTTCTTGTTTCTTGATTTCGAGTCCCAAGAAGCACTCAACCTTTCTTGAGACAATTTTGAACTCTGATTTTAACTCGTCCAAAAATTCTTTCAAATCTTGCTTATCTGTTGCTGCGGCGAGTCCGTCATCTACATAAACAACGAGTAGAATCTTTTTGCCATTTCTTTCCCTGATGTAGAGACATGGATCTGCCTCGCTGACTTTGAAATTGTGTTTCCGCAAAAACCTCCGAAGCGTTCTTGCCAACATCTCGGCTCTTGCTTAAGCCCGTAGAGACTCTTCTTCAATCTGCAAACAAGCCCCTGTCCTTGCTCGTATCCCTCAGGTTGTTGCATGTAAATTTCCTTGTCGTCCAATTGACCGTATAGAAAAGCTATCGAGTCGTCAAACTGGACCAATAACATATCATTTTTGGCTGCAACGCTCAGCACTGAGCGGATTGTTTCTATTCTTGCGACAGAGCTGAAAGTTTGGTCGTAATCAATCCCTCGTCTCTGGGCGAATCCTTTGATGACCTAGCGAGCTTTGTATTTGTCGATACTTCCGTCGGGGTGGGTTTTGACTCGATAGACCCACTTGCACGGAAGTGCTTTCGACCTTCTGGGGAGTCTTGTCAAGTTCCAAGTTTTATTCTGATGTAAGGAATCGATTTCCCTGTCCATTGCCTTTTTCCACTCGACGTAGCTGTTGATGGCTTCATGGAAGGAATCTGGACTCCCCAGCACAAAATTCTCGGCTTCTGCTACGTAGTCATCCAGATGCTCCGGTCCCTTCAACTTCGAACGATCCCTCAACCGCATTGATTGCATTTTTCTCTTGTTGTTTTCTTCTTCCTTGTCTTCTACGACGTCCTTGGATCCAAAATCTTGAAAAGGTATGTTGACGCCTTCACAATTGCTGAATTTCTCTTGAAACTTTACGGCCCTCGACACGACTACTTTGTGCTTCTCTGGTAAGTAAATACGATACCCCTCATCGCCGTCGTAACCCACCAGGTACCCCTTTTCAGCTTTTTTGTCTATCTTTTTCCTTTTTTTGCATGGAATGTGTACATATCACGTCGATCCTACGATTCGATGATGTTTGATTTTTGGTTTCTTGCCCAGCCAAAGTTGGTAAGGGCTCGAACCCTTTAATGAAGATTTGGTCGTTCTATTGAGAACGTAGACTGCTGTGCTGACCAACTCGGCCAAAATTGCTTCTGGAAATTTTATTTCTGGATTAGAATACTTGAAAATTCTCGCCATTTCGACTATCGTTCGATTCTCTCTCTCGACACCACCGTTTAGTTCTGGAGTATAGGGAGCGGTGAGTCGAAAAGTTATACCAGCTTCCTGAAGAGTTTCTCTCACTCCTGCACAGTCCAATTCTCCTTTATTGTCGCTCAGGAATTCTCGAATTGTGTGCCCTTGTTGCTTGGCGTGAGAATCCATGTGTCGCAGCACGTCCTTGACCTCTGATTTCTGCTTGACGATGTACCCGTATCGAAACCTGGTGAAATGATCCTTAAAAAATACCAGATACCTCTTCTTCTGGAAAGAATCCTCAAATAGGCCGCAAACATCGCCTGACATCAGTTTCCCTGGCTTCATCTCTGGGATCCTCGTTCCAAATGGCAATCGATGCGCCTTTCCAAGGATGCAAGGGTCGCAAAAGCTACTCCCAATCTTGACTTGAATGCCCATTGCTCTTTTGAGCGTGTCCTTGATGTGGTTCTTGTCCTGATGTCCCCACCTCTCGTGGCAGAGTTGGAGAATTGAAATTCCTGAAGCTGCGATATATTGGGAACAAACCAAACATTTTTCAAAGAAAGCAAAATAATTTTTCCATTGACAATCGTTTTGACTTTGATTGTGCCCTGGCCCAAAGCTGACAAGGTTTCATTTCCAGCTGCTCTAATTCAACTCGGATTCTCAATCTTCTCAAAATGCTCGAAATACTTCGCAGTCTTCACAACGTGTTTTGTTGCACCGTTGTCTATACACCAGTCGACATCTGAGTTTGCCTCTGCTGCAAACACGCTTTTGTGGACTGAGACGAAAGTTAACGTTGGTTCTGCACAATTTCCGTGTTCAGCATTCCGGTAGCTCGGCTTCGGACGTCCATCCTTCTTCCATTTTATGCAGTTTCTGATCCAGTGTTCCTCCGACCAGATGCTCCTGAATCCTGACGATGCTCCTTTTGTACTGTGGTAGAAAAAGCCTCCTGGCTTTCCTTTTTGTCATTTTCTTTTGTTTTAAAATTTCTCTCAAACATGACAATTTGATTAGTTAATTCGTCGAAAGTCTTTTCTTATTCTTATGTCAAGAGCATCCAACTTTGACGGATCGTTTCAAAGGTT
>NW_024573015.1:0-606 GCF_018153835.1 Drosophila eugracilis | reverse complement strand
ATCCGGTTTGACGATCTTTCCGGCTAACGCGTCGAAGCACCGTCGTGATAATCTATCAGGTCCCAATTTTTCTTTTCCAAATCGGCCAATCGGTCGCCACTCTCAGAGCAAATAAACGATATTTCTTTAAAAACTCAAAATCTTGTTTATTTACTCTCTTCGACAGTTTTTAGGTTATGTTGTTTATTTTTTTGATTCGGATACAATCGGTATGATAATATATTTAAAGCGCCCCTGATCTGGTGGGTAATTTTGAATTTGAAACATTTATCTTCAACTGAACCCTTATGCATCCCACGATTTCAGTAAGCCCTTTTACATACTACGGATGCCTCACAACATTATGCATAGGTGGCGTACATTCAAGCGTTATAGAAATATTACCATGATTTCGTGCACTATTCTAAGGAAAGAGGAATACTTAGCGGTAAATGTAAAAGAACTCTTCGTTCTGCAATAGTTTTAGAAACTATCTATATGGGGTAAAGACTTGACAATCTACACGTGACTGGCTAAGCTTTCCTGACATCAGCTGTATCACTAAAAAAAAAGACAAAAATGATGTGCAGGAAAGCGTTTATCGATGAGCATAATGCCACGGTCGTT
>NW_024573014.1:0-2939 GCF_018153835.1 Drosophila eugracilis | reverse complement strand
ATTGCTATAACTAAGCCAATAGTTACTCGAATCTGGAATGGCATATCTCGTTCGATTCCTTGTTAAATTTCTAACAAAACTGCATTCACAGCTAAAATTGCGAATTTTGATCCATTTCTCGCGAAAATGGACAATATTACCCGTTATCAAATATGCCAACTTAAATTTTCCCATTTTTCCTAATTTAAGTTGCAGTATTATTGCTATAACTAAGCCAATAGTTACTCGAATCTGGAATGGCATATCTCGTTCGATTCCTTGTTAAATTTCTAACAAAACTGCATTCACAGCTAAAATTGCGAATTTTGATCCATTTCTCGCGAAAATGGACAATATTACCCGTTATCAAATATGCCAACTTAAATTTTCCCATTTTTCCTAATTTAAGTTGCAGTATTATTGCTATAACTAAGCCAATAGTTACTCGAATCTGGAATGGCATATCTCGTTCGATTCCTTGTTAAATTTCTAACAAAACTGCATTCACAGCTAAAATTGCGAATTTTGATCCATTTCTCGCGAAAATGGACAATATTACCCGTTATCAAATATGCCAACTTAAATTTTCCCATTTTTCCTAATTTAAGTTGCAGTATTATTGCTATAACTAAGCCAATAGTTACTCGAATCTGGAATGGCATATCTCGTTCGATTCCTTGTTAAATTTCTAACAAAACTGCATTCACAGCTAAAATTGCGAATTTTGATCCATTTCTCGCAAACATGGATGATATTACCCGTTATCAAATATGCCAACTTAAATTTTCCCATTTTTTCTAATTTAAGTTGCAGTATTATTGCTATAACTAAGCCAATAGTTACTCGAATCTGGAGTGGCATATCTCGTTCGATTCCTTGTTAAATTTCTAACAAAACGGCATTCACAGCTAAAATTGCGAATTTTGATCCATTTCTCGCAAAAATGGACGATTTTCCCGTTATTATATATGTGATACTTGGTTTAACCATTTTTCCTAATTTAACTGGCAGTATTTACGGCTATAACTAAGCCAATAGTTACTCGAATCTGGAATGGCCTACCTCGTTCGATTCCTTGTTAAATTTCTAACAAAACTGCATTCACAGCTAAAATTCCGAATTTTGATCCAATTCTCGCGAAAATGGACGATATTACCGTTTTCAAATATGCCAACTTAAATTTTCCCATTTTTCCTAATTTAAGTTGCAGTATTATTGCTATAACTAAGCCAATAGTTACTCGAATCTGGAATGGCATATCTCGTTCGATTCCTTGTTAAATTTCTAACAAAACTGCATTCACAGCTAAAATTGCGAATTTTGATCCATTTCTCGCGAAAATGGGACAATATTACCCGTTATCAAATATGCCAAATTCTCCTTTTTTCTAATTTAAGTTGCTGGATTTTTTTTCTATTATCAAGTCGTTATTTTATTTTTTTCCATGAAGGGGTGTATCTCGTTCGATTCCTTGTTAAAATTTCTAACAAAACTCATTCACAGCTAAAATAATAATTTAATTCCAAATGGACAATATTACCCGTTATCAAATATGCCAACTTAAATTTTCCCATTTTTCCTAATTTAAGTTGCAAGTATTTAAAAAAATCCAATAGTTACTCGAATCTGGAATGGCATATCTCGTTCGATTCCTTGTTAAATTTCTAACAAAACTGCATTCACAGCTAAAATTGCGAATTTTGATCCATTTCTCGCGAAAATGGACAATATTACCCGTTATCAAATATGCCAACTTAAATTTTCCCATTTTTCCTAATTTAAGTTGCAGTATTATTGCTATAACTAAGCCAATAGTTACTCGAATCTGGAATGGCATATCTCGTTCGATTCCTTGTTAAATTTCCAACAAAACTGCATTCACAGCTAAAATTGCGAATTTTGATCCATTTCTCGCGAAAATGGACAATATTAACCATAATTACAAAAACAGTAGCTAGAACATAGGACATAGGCTGATTATAGTACATCAGTTTTACATTTAGCTGACTTGATTTTAAAATTTTAAATACTTGTATGCACTGATACTGGTATGTATGTGTCGCCTGAGTCAGGTATTCTATAAGATCCTCCCTCCATTGGTTTTCTGGAAGACGTGACCCTTTGCTATCCCTTGGATGAGTCCACCTGAGAACTCACCCCTACCCTCAAGTGTGCGCTCAGGTCTGCTTGTGCGTGGAGGTGCGAACTCACCCCAACCCTCAAGTGTGTGCTGATATCTGCTTGTGCGCGGAGGTGTAAAAATTTATTGTTAAGCGTTTTAATGAAAAGTTGCAGTTTTTAACTTACAATCGTATAAAGCATACCACTGGAAAGGGCTTGAAAATGCTTTCCAATGACACCAAACACACTTTTTTTTTTTTTTTTTTTTTTTTAGTGAGGGCCTATATTGAGACCCCCACTTCAAATTTTTGTAGGGTAGTGAGCACTTGGGGCATCGGCGAATTGGCACTCGGCTAAAATGGCACTCGGCGAAATGGCCCTCCACTGATTAGCCGACCGCCCAGCCAGTGTCTAGGATAAATCTTTGGTTGGGGTCTTGGCTGAGAAACCGTTTTCGGGTATAGGTCATAGGAGTCCAAGATCATTACATTACGTTTGTAATTCATTCCGTTTTCCCCAAGTGCTCACTACTACCCTAAAAGGCAAAAATTTCGGTGTGTTTGGTTGTTATATAGGTTCACTAAAAAAAAAAAAGCATTTTTCAAGCCCTTTCCAGTGGTATGCTTTATACGATTGTAAGTTAAAAAACTGCAACTTTTCATTAAAACGCTTAACAATAAATTTTTACACCTCCGCGCACAAGCAGATATCAGCACACACTTGAGGGTTGGGGTGAGTTCGCACCTCCACGCACAAGCAGACCTGAGTGCACACCTGAGGGTAGGGGTGAGTTCTCAGGTGGACCCATCCAAGGGATAGCAAAGGGTCACGTCTTCCAG
>NW_024573013.1:0-12627 GCF_018153835.1 Drosophila eugracilis | reverse complement strand
ACTATACTTTTTTTTATTATGGGTGACACTGTTACGATAAATTTTTGGTGGAATTCCCGGAAGTCAAAAGCTCTCTAGAAGAAAATTGTAGATCTATGTGCCTCAGACTTCAATTGCTTGGACAGAAAAATAGGTGTGTCGAGCAAAACTTAAATCTTAAAGCTAATTAGGATAATTGTTTGGTTGCAGAAGGTAAGGTATTAATAGATAATTTAACTAAATGGGGACTTAATAATCATAATTGCATATGGGCCGTGGGAGACATTGCAGTGTGGAAGAGAGGAAGCTCATTCGACGACTCTAGATGAAGGAAAACATTTAAATCGATTGCTGTTTTAATGTGAAACGTCTCAGAATTTTGTAACCAATGCGTTAAAACCGAAAAAGTGAGGGTGGAACTTCAGGGGAGCACCCAGAAAACATGCTCATCTAGGGCCGATGATCGCATGGTTCACGTTGGTTAAACGAGACCAAGTTCCAGTCTTCCAGGACGATTTAAACGAATGGAAAGCTTATTCGGCATCGACCGTTCGGCGACGTTTGGCAATGGCAAACCTACCAGGTGGGGATTGCTCAAGTTCCTTGTTCCGGCCAAAATAAAAGATGAGGAAACAATTTGCTTCCTAGATCGTAAAAAGCCTGGTCGGGACCGGAGGGTGAGAAAAAGTCATAACATTCAGGGAGGTGACGAGAATTAAAATAAATTAATTTGGAAATGATGCTAAAAGAAATGTTCACCGTCTGAAGGAGGCAAAGAATTTGATCCCAAGTACACCTGTAAGACTGTAAAACATGGAGGTGGTAAGTCCTAATGGTATGGGGGCTGATTTTCATGACTGGACTGATTCATCGCATTGATGGAGTAATGGACAGATCGCCACAGAGACTTATTGGAGACAGTGGCTGAGGATAATATGACAATTTTATGGAAGTTAAAGCAAGATAACGACCCAAACACGCCTCTAGTCAGGGAGTGGTTTCGTGAGCAAAATGGGATGTTCTTGAATGGCCGAGGTCAATCCCGACCTTTAATCCCATCAGAAAATCTTTGGGGGTGAACTCAAAAGAGAGAGGTAGGAAAGTCTTCTTGTCAAAATAAAAACCAACTTTGGGATATTGGTCCAAGAGCATGTTACTCATCCCAATTGGAACTTCAACGCTGAATCTAACGCGGAACGACATTTACATATGTGCATAAATTAATAAAAGTCAATTCTGTGAATTTATATTAGTGTTTTGCATTGCCCGGAAACCTCCTTAAAATGCCCCTTTGTTAGCCAAATAAGGGGACACAACTTGACACCGCCTTTGTCAAGAAACCCTGATGGAAACTGGTGCAGATCAGATCTGGAAAGAGCCAATGCCTTTGCCGACCACCTGGCGGACGCCTTCACTGCATTTGATATGTGCTCAGACGAGGAGCGTATTGAGACGGAACAGTACCTTACGCTACCCAACCGGAATTACATCGCAATTGACCTGGTCACAGAGGATGAGTTAGAGTCCGAAATTTCAGGGCGTAAGAAACAACACATCTCCCGGCGCTGACGGTATTGACGGCACCAGTCTGCATTAACCTTCTGGTGCAGATATTTAATGTATGCCTTAAAATCGGACACTTCCATCAGCCTAGAAGCCTGCTGAAGTAATAGTAATTCCCAAGCCTGGCAAAACCTGAAGCCAATCTTCCCTCCCACCGTCCAATAAGTTTACTGGCAATTCTCTCCAAAGTACTTGAAAGAGTATTTTTTGCGCAGAGTGTTGCCAGTATTGACGAGGCTGGTTTGATCCCTGGTCACCAGTTTGGTTTCAGGCGCTCTTACTCTACTCCGGAGCAATGCCAACGCGTTGAGACTATACCTAAGGCATCTCGAGAAAAATGGATTCCTAGTAGCTACATACGCGGACGACACAGCATTTCTGGCAACATCCGCGATTCCCAGCGACGCCTTCAGACCTTATACAGAGACAATTGAAAGCCTTGACACTTGGCTCTGCAGGTAACATAGAAGTCAACCCCCGAGAAGTCAACGCAAACTACTTTTTCGTTACGGAACGGTGATTATCCTCCCGTCAGCCTAAGAGGTAGTATTATCCCCAATGACCCCACCCCCAAATACCTGGACATGACGCTGGACAGGAGGCTAACCTGGAAAACTCACATCCAGAGGAAGCGGTTCCAAGTCGTGGAAAGGCTAAGGCAGCTCCAATGGCTGACCGGGAGGCGCTCCACGCTGAAGCTAAGAGTAAAGCTTTTATATACAAGGCCATCGTGAAGCCAATCTGGACCTACGGTATTTAGCTGTGGGGCACAGCAAGCTCAACAAACATAAGGAGAATTCAGACAACACAAAATAATGCGCTAAGGGCAATTTCTGGAGCACACCCTTTTCACGGTAACAACACGATCCATGACCAACTTGGAATCCCTTGGGTTAGAAGCGAAATTCCTCGCTTTAGCAACAACTACGTGACCAAGTTAGACCGTCACCCAATCCCCTGGCAAAGGACTTGCTAGACACCAGCGGCACAAGAAAAGAGACTAAAAGAATCCATCCTCTAGACTTAGCAATCGTGTAAACGCCCCACCGTTAATTATAAAATTTTGTTATGTAAAATCTAAAAGTTAAGGTTTAATGTTAAAATTTAATTATTGTCCTCGTTGTTTCGGCAGATCTTAAATATAATATAATGCTATGCAATAGTAAAAAAAAAAATTATCGAGTCGATGGCCTTAGGAGCTAGTTACTCCTTTCTATAATTAGTTATTATATTAATAATGTTTTTTATGTATACTAGCTAAAAGTAAATAAAATAATAAAAAAAATAAGATGGCACGCCTCAAATTCGCTAGGGAACTTGAAACTCGTCTGCTTTCGTTCTGAAACGGCTTTATATGTACTTGTGGACGAATCCAAATTAAATATTTATGTATTTGGGTCCCATGAGAGGAACTATGTTTGGCGGCGTCCCAATACAGAGCTACACTAGTCGGCATAAATATTTTGACGAACCCTACTTTTGACTATCAGACTTTGCGTTCCTTAATACCGCTAAGTAAAGGTGCCAAAATGAGGCAAAACAAACAATCTATTTTTAACTATGTGCATCCCAAATTCTATGGCGTTTACCTATTGCATTCCCTTTCTGCTGATAAGAATGCATGCAGACAACGGCTTTTTGCGTGGCACAAGTATTTTGACAGCATCTTTATGGAAATATTTTTAAAGTTTTAAACACGCGAGAATCAATGAACTTCAGTAAGTAACTTTGAGCAATATTAACGGTTTCATTAAAATAGAAAGTGGCTAAAAATTATTAAACATCATGGGTGAAACCGCTAAGCTAAGTTTGGTCACCAGATCTTCAATGGTAGCAAAGTTTAACGCTGGAATAGCAGTCAAAGTATAATGTGTCGCGTCAAACTGTGCACTACCAAATCAAAAAGTTTAAAAGCGTAATGAAATGCGTAATTTAAGAAGATTAGGTGCTAAGCGCAAAACAGATTTCAGCGAAGACCGAGTTCTTTTACGGAAATTTAAAAAAATCTTTTACTAAAGCCCCAATCCGCAGCAGATCAATTTAATTTGTCAGCTAAGACACCAATTAGTGAGCGCACAGTCCGTAGACGATTAAAAGTACAGCAAACAAGCTCAAAAGACTGTCATTGGCTCTGTGATGTTCTGTGTAGCGTATAATGAACTTGGTGACTTCGTTCCTGTCACTGGATGAACCAAGACCAATATTTACGGGTTTTAAAGGATAATGCATTTACTTTTGGAGACAGGCTTATTGGACAATCGTTTATTCTGCAGCAGGATAACGCTCCATGCCACAAAGCCAAGATGTTTACAACATTTTTGAAGGATGTTGGTGTTACCACTTTGGACTGGCCACCTCAAAGTCCAGATTTAAATATAATTGCAAACATCTGGTCTTTTATGAAACGTATAAGAACATATCGTTAAATAAAACCAGAAAGGAGACAATTTCTGAGTTCACTTCCCTTTGGGAAGAGATATCTCCAGAGAACATCAAAAATTTAAGCGATTCAGTACCGGAACGCCTGAAAAAAGCGGGTTCGATGCTCCGTCGTGGGCCGTGGGGAGGCCGCGTGAGGACAGGACCCGGCTGTCTTGTTGATCCGCTAGCTAAGAAAGGGAAAGAAAAATAGAAATGATGGAGCGTGTGGTGGCCCGGGGCCAGTCACGCGAGAGAGTGTGAATGTAAAAGAACGAAGAGAAAAGAACCGTGGGGTTCGGTATGAGAAAGAGTGAATAGAAACCCAGTGGGTCTCTGGTAAGATGATGATGCGAGGCCCTTGGGGTCCGACGCGTAAGAGATGCAAAGCCCCTGTGGGTCTCTTGCGAGAGATAACGCGAGGCCCTTGGGGTCCGACGCGTAAGAGATGCGAAACCCCTGTGGGTCTTTTTCGAGAGATGACGCGAGGCCCTTGGGGCACGACGCGTAAGAGATGCAAAGCCCCTGTGGGTCTCTTGCGAGAGATTACGCGAGGCCCTTGGGGTCCGACGCGTGAGAAATGCTAAGCCTGGTGAGGCTGTTGCGAGAGTGCCGGCAGTGATTCAGTGGATCTGATGCGGGCAAGCATCGGCGAGTGGCCGATGGCAGTGCTCCTTCGGTACGACCGAGGTCGAATGTATTAGATTTAGCCTTCGGCTAAATCCGACCAAAAAGTGAATACTGCTGGTGAGGGTGCCCAACCGCAAAAGTGACTCTTCCCAGAAACTTTTCCTCCTTATATACCCCGTGGCTGCCGTCAGTGTGCCCGTTCCCGAAAATCCCTTTATGTGGTGTGCCCGTTCGGCCCGGCAGTGTGACCGATCGTGGTTTACTAAGGTGCGCCCGCGCATTCAAATTCAAATCTTATTTATTTCTTCTTAACAAATCAACTTAACAAACGAATACTTCAGTGTTTTTTTCTACTTCCTATATACTCCATGATTGTCCTTAAGGCTTTTCTTACTTCCTAATATTATTCACTATTTCAACTTTTATGCGCCCCGGGCGTCATAATTCATTATTTTTAAGTTTGTATTAGCACTAAGTAAAACAAAAGAAAAATTCTTTAAGTTATATAAAAACATTGCAAAGTTACTTTAAAACTTGAACCATTTGTTTTTGTCAAAATAATTATGCCGACTAGTGTAGTTATTCAAACTAAAGAGGATTATATATATTAATAATCCAAATTATATTTTAAGGACTTCCCATAATTTATTTTTTGTTACATTATTTAAAACCACTCGTCAAAATACTTATGCCAAAGGCATATTCATGAAATCATGGATACCAATATTTAACTATTTTGAAAGAAAATTTGGTGCAAAGTGCAGAAATTTTTAAACCAGGGGTGCTCAAAATCGTCTTAAGTCAGAGCATATACTACCCCAAATACAAGAAAGCGTGCACATATTTTGTGATGTTTTTGTGTTGTTTTGCAGCTGTGCACTGAGCGAAATAAACATCATCACTCATTTCAGTGACCCGCCAAATGCGAAATATTCTCTAAATTGCACACAGATGGTATAAGGAATGCAAATGTTCGAAGATGTTCCAGAAAGAAACAATAACAAAATATATTGCGTTTAATACCGGAAAGAGGAAAATAAAAATTGTTAGTGTAATACCGCCGCGTGCGCTCAAAGCTTATGGGCGACCAAGCCACTGTGCTCCGAGCATTTACAAAATCAAATGAGCATTTAGAACATAGCCATTGAGCATCCGTGAAAATTTTGTGATTCACAATTTGTGAAATACCACAAATCTCTTGTGATCTTAATTTAAAAAATAAATTGTTTAAACAGTTTATAAAGATTATACATAGTGATGGATAGGTAAGTAAGCCAATGTCTTTTGAAACAAAAAAGTATATATATATATATATATATATATTATAGATACATTACAAGAAAGACAGCTTCTGGTGCAACTAAAGCTAATGCTTTGGAAGTGACAGTAGATAATAAGCCAAAGTGAGTCTTATTAAAACTTTACACACATATGTAAATATGTATAAGTTTTCTAACATAGGTAAAGTGCAGGCGAACAAAAGCAGCACAAATGACAGAGCAGCTGGCGGAATAATCATTCAAAAACATTACTAGTTTGCTAAAAGTTCAAATTAGTTTCCTTAGTGTTGACGAAACTACTGATGTTTCGGTGGCAAGGCTCTTTCAAAGCGTAACGAAAACAATTACTGACAAGATTCGTAGGTTGATAGAGCTTAACAAATGTGGCGCTGAGTCAATCTATCAATCTATTAAACAATTTTTTACATCAAACGAGATCTCAACAAAGAATTGAATTGGACTCGCAACCGACGGAGCAAATACTATGGCGGGAAGGCTATCCAGATTAAAAACAAAACTGAATAAGGACACCAACTTATTTTATATGAAGTGTACTTGACACTCACTACATTTGTGCGCAAGCTACTCTCGCAAAAAATTGCCAACAGACATAGAAAAACTGTGCAGGAACATTAATTCCTATATCGCGTGGAGCCCTAAGAGAGTGCTAAGATCTTGGGATTAATAATGACAAGGTAGCTTTCTCTTGAGATTATTTGTAGAATTGTAGAGCAATGGGATGCACTACAGCTTTATTTTCTATCCCAATATTTGGAAGTCAATACCATAAGCCCAAGGAGTTAGTCAATATTATGTAAGAACCGGAAATAACGGTTGTTTTTAACGTACGCTCTAAAATTATTAATGAACTTTACACTTAATTTCAACCCGAATCTCGTCTGACTTCCATAGCTATACAATAGACTTGAAGTTTCTGTTAAGTTAATGTTATGTAACTTCTGTAAAACTCCTTATATTAAAAGCAAAAATTTTAAAAGATATCGTCCTTAAAGCTAAAAAAAATCACTTTACCAGTAGCAAATATTTGTATGGGTACAAAAGCGCATCGCATAATATTTTAGCCAAAATCTTGAGTGAATTTTAAAATTAATGAAAATATTCGTCAATTTTACATTGAGCCGATTTTACAAATAAAATGAGATTTGACCTTAACACTTTGAGAGGCAATAACTCCAATCAAATTTCTATGAAGAAGAATGTTCCATAGTACCTCTTATGAAAACCTTTGAAAATTTATGCAATTGTGATCCTGATGATATAAGATCCCAAAGGAACAACTCCGTCATTCTTTTAAACAGGGAAAAGAAAAAGATGTTTGTAAGTTTTGGACTGACATTGACAGTAAAAAAATATTGACAAACCGCTGGTAAGGAGCTAAATAGAATTCATAAACTACTTGATGTCGTGCCACACAGCACTGCTGCTGCAGGGTGAAAGGTTTCGAAGTTTCTTAATGAAAACTAAATTATGAAATAAATTTGAGTTTAAAACACTAAAAACATAATATATTGCAAGGGAATTGATTGATTGTAGGTACCTTCTCTATGTTTGGTCCCCAAAAGACGGTTTATTTTTAAAAATGAAGATAGTTTAAAATTTGATTTGTTATTTTTTAAGTGAAAGTTCTGTTTATGTATTCTTTATGTTTAAAAAGTATAATTGATTAAAGTACAAAAGTTGTTGTCTATTTTTTATATACTATAATACCATACTAACATTTGAAGACAAAAATCAAAATATTAAATAATAAAAGGTAATTAAAAAAGTTAACAAAATGTAGTATTAAAAAACTACCGAAACAAAATTGTGGTACATTTTTGCTAAAATTGATACATTTTTTTTAAAATTTTGGTAAAAAAATTTTTGGAATCGCAATCATACGCTTTAAACACCTAAGCCAGCACAACCAACCACAACTCATGAGACAACCAGAATAATCGAAACTCCGTGGCTAACTATTAAGTGTGACCAGATAGAAAATATAAAAAAGCAATACTAGTATTTTGCCGATATTCTAATATATAAATTGTAATATTGCCGAGTTTAAGTTGCCGAGCTGCTGACACATCTGGCAATTTGTCTAATAAGAACGAAATTATTTCTTCTTGTTTGCTCTTCAGATGCCTGCCCAGCTCTTGGATATGTGTACAGAGCATTTGGACCTTCAACGGGTCTATACGATAAGGCCATTAGTTACTCTGGGAAAATCCTGCACATTAATTTCTGCAAGATTATTATTTCAAAATTAGGATACACAAAACATGTATCTCATATAGTTGGCCTAGGATATTAATTGGGAGATGCTTAGAGGCGCTACCCGCACATAAAAAATTTGTCTTTAAATTTGCAAGTTTTTAATTAATTATATATGGTAGCTGTCTCTGCTGTCGTCTTTACTGGTTGCTGTACTCGCTCCTCACTAACGAATTTAAAGTAGATTTGTTTAGTATTAATATAAGATAAGTCTTCTTAAAACTTATTTGTTTTAAGACTTACAATTCCACATGATGCGATGCGTGCGGGTGACAATCGATAGCTTGAAACAGGTTGAAAATACTGCAGATCATGGGGGGAGGCGCTTCGGTGGATTATAACAGCATCCTGCCACGCACATTCTAACGCCCATAAACCGCGGAAAACTGTGGGGTCCATAATATTATAGTAAGCTCTCAATTTTTTGTAGCTCGAAACAAAGCAGAGCAGATCCGTTTTCGTTTTCTGCTACGCTCTGCTCCCGCTCGTAGCGGGTAGTTACCGGTGGCACTGTGGAAGAGATTTCCCAAGCTGATGTCAGTGCGTTGATTTTGGAGGGGGAAGGGCATTGTGAGCTCCAAGACTGAATAACGGCAACTCTGATTGGGGTTCGGAGTCAAGGCGTCAGAGAGCAGAGGTTTTCGGTTGCGGTCAAAGACTTTGCACTACTTTTTGGTTCCAGGGGGACATACAAAATATACGCGTTGTTTCGGGCAATAGAGAGTCGGCGTTGCTGTTGTTGTCTTTCGCGGCTTTGAGTCGTTGGTTTACCGGGTGGACTAATTATTGGCTTGGTTGCCAGTATTTGTTCAGTTTTCGTTTTTTTTTATTTGATTTGCAGGGGGATAAAGCACCCTTGCTATTTAGCATTGCTGCCAGCGGCCTAACGCTTTTATTATACCCGTTACTCGTAGATGATAGAAGGAGGCGTATCCCACCCTATAAAGTATATATATTCTTGATCAGGATCAATAGCGAAGTCGATTGAGCCATGTCCGAAAGGCTTTAAAGAGCAGAAATTATTAAATGATATCAATACTATTTTAACTGCTATATATAAATGGCGATGCTGTGGCAGCAGTGGTCCATCGACTTATCGTCAAAGTTCGATGATAGTTAAAAATGAATTTGGTCGATCAGCACCTATTTTAAATCTGTCTTGTCTTAAAAAGTCCTTTATCAATTCGGCATTGTCGCCCTCAAGCACATTTGCAACTTTGAGACTAAACATATAAATATCAAACATTAGCAATTAAACCAGTAATAACCGATTTTATACAATTTTCCATAAATTTAACATGGCCAGAAGTTTAATGGAAAAAAATTAGGAGTCCTCTGCAAAAGTTTTCCTTCTCGCTCCCACGCATCGTCCTGAGCTGATTGCTCTCCGCTCCCCCGCTCCCAGCTTCCAGCACTGGGACAAGCAGCAAACAACATGCCGCCCGCCAATGCTTGACCTAGCATGAGAAACCTTCGCTTGTCCGGTCCATCCTGGTTGTGGGGTAGAATCTAGTATGGGAAAGAAAACAGGAAATGTGCGCAAGAAATAAATTATAATTGAGGTGTGTATGTGAGGGCGCTTATGACCGGATCGGCAGTGGACAGAGTTTCGACACCGCACGCTTCAACCGGCCTTGCTTGGTTTTAAGCGTGACAAATGGAACCAACGTATCCGTGGTGTGGCTCGACGACGCCCCCGTAGCCATTGCGACGGCGGAAAACGGTCGTCCTTGATGATGACGATCGCACTTATCTTTAAACATATGCTGCGACCGCTCGCAGGAGGTCGATTACATGCCAAGTGCTTTCGGCACCGCGTTGTGTCATGCTCAAGTGGGCGCTGCCAGGCCGATGTACAGATCTTATTACCTAAATATCCGCAGCCTTTACATGTCTAATATAAACATAGTCGTGTTCGTCTGAACACCAATCAAGAAAATGAGCAGGCGTGAGCACCCTCTAGGTCGTCTGCGTCCGCTGTAAGAGGACAAAGCGGCCGCGAGTTGAGACATGCTTATAATGTGTTTATAAGCACCGTAGTCAACTCCTCATAGGTGAGCCGTCGATCCGCAATGACCATCTTCAGGTGATGTTTCACCGACTTCACGCTAGCCTCCACAGCCCGCCGAATTTGGGCGACTGAGGAGGATTGAAGTGCCACGTTGTCCGTTGTGACGCGAGCTTGAGGGCTATAAGCTGATCGTAATCTTCTTGAAGCTTACAGTAGAACTTCTTCATTAGATTGTCTGCCCCCACAAAGTTGGTTCCGTTGTCACTGTAGAGGTGCTGAATCATCCCTCTCCTCCCGGTGAATCTGTCCAGCGCCAGCAAAAAATGCTCCGCGGTGAGGCCTGTCACCGCTTCCAAATGCACTGCCTTTGTTGCATGGCAAATGAAAACGGCGATGTACCTCTTGTAGAAGCTGGTGCCTCGCAACCATGCCGCCTTGAGTTCTATAGTCAACTCCCGTTGCAATGAATGGACGACTAGGGGGGTTCCCTCGATGAAGCGGCAAGTCTCCCATGAACTGACCCGAAGCGGAGGGCTGAAATGATGGGAACTTGGGAGTATTTTCGGATGCCGGCGGTCATATGGCAAGTTAGAATGCGGTAGTCGCCCCCTCACTCGCAGGATGCCTTCCGACAAGATCGGCGAAAAGCTCAAAAGCTTACTTAGCGCAGGTAGCCGTTTACTATCTCTTACTGCAGCCAAATCCATTGGGAACGATTCCCGCTGCACGATGCGCACCATAGCCCCTAAAGCAAAGTCAAGCTCTCCAAAGGCTAGGGGGCCGATGCGCCTCTCCCCCTTGCCGACAGCATTGTGCCTGAACCGCAACGTATAGGCCGTGACTCATACAGCCCGGCTGAAAGTAGAAAATCTGCCAACGAACGACGGAAGTGGGACTGCGTGTTGAACTCGTACTTTGGCTGCCTTTGCCTCTAGTGCGACACGTTGGTGTCGACCTGCTCGAACTCCATAGAAGGCCAGTCACTCGGACTGCGTGTAAGCCTCGCCACCATAAGCCAAAGCCCTTCAATTCACCCGGAGACAGTTCACCCGCACAGTCCGCTGGATTCTCAGCCGTGCCCACATGCCTCCATTGCGAGGGCGAAGAATGATCCAGAATGAACGCGACCCTGTTGTCCACGAACGTCTTCCACCAAGCTGAGCTGACACTATACATCCAGGGGGAATAATGAATCCATCGGTCTATGCTTATGTCGTCGATCCTCAGCAACCCGTCCCGAAACGTTCGCCACCGTTCTACGAGGGCGTCCGGAACCTAGTCGTCCCACTCCAGCGCCAACTGAGTACCATCCGCATGCACTTTCTTTGCCATGGTTACCTCCTTTAAAGATCAGCTTTCCGACGATGATGACTGGTGCGATGAGACCCAGTGGATCGAACAGCTTAGCCATGCTCGATAGAATCATCCTTTGGGTAAACCTAGCTGGAATCTCCAAATTGAGCTTGAAATTTAAAACAGTCCTTATTCGGGAGCCAATACATCCTAACGCCTTGATAGAATCCCGTAGTGTCCCAGTTTAAAGGAGTCCGGCTGTACTGATGCTCCGCAGGATCGAGCAAGAGACTGGACTCGTTGCTGGACCATTTTCGCAACTCCATGCACGGAGTTTATCGCCCCCGATACCTTGTGTCTGCTTATCCTTTGCTTCCTCCAACGTGTGACCTCCTTCGCCAACTGCTGGATGACCCTGATGGCCGTGAATGGTGCAGACGCCGTACCAAAGGTTAACGTTGACAACGCGAAAACGCTGATGGTCCCATCCGCCGCCCGCTATAAAATCCGCTGGTATTGGGCGTCTTCCGGATGAACATCTATACAACGATACATCTTCTGGATATCGGCTGCAAAAACGAAACGATATTTCCGCCATGTCATTCTGAAGGGCTGACCCAGTCCACAACACGTCGTTATATAGGATAGATAGGATCCACCCAAGGTGAGTGTTCGGCAACATGATTTGCGCCAACAGGTCCACACCCAAGATGATGTCGACTCGCTGCGATCGTGAGAAGCTCGGATCCGCCAGCGGGAGCCCTCGTATATGGTTCCAACGCTGAGGCATGAAGCTGAGACAAGGACGACAGGAATAACCGAATTGACATACGCGGAATCAACGTCTACTAAAAGTCAGAGTTAACATTACTACGGATTTCAAAATTGACAGTATATACTTGCACCGACGACCGCCCCCAAGACCCATCCCAAAAATAGATGTTCGGTACATACATATATTGACTTTAAAGGGCTTATTAATGGTAATCATGGATAAGAGCACTATCAGAGTTGGATTGCCTTATGTACGACTTATGTTGCTTATAGCTTATGTACATGGCTTCGGGAAAAGATGCGGATCAGAGTCTAAGAAGATAGCCACATTCTTCCTGGTTGGCAGGATATAAAGTAACGGGAAGTACAATGCAATGTTTCCAAACAGGTGAACAGCAAACAGTA
>NW_024573012.1:0-2391 GCF_018153835.1 Drosophila eugracilis | reverse complement strand
TGCCGTCCTTGAACATCTCCAATGCTCACTGGCAGTTGTTCGAACAGGAGATGGTGAGTCGGTTAGCCGATATTCAGAAAGACATCTTGCAGTCACCGTTGGACCCGTGTGGAACCCGGTCAACGGACTGCACGCTGTCATAAATGCCCTGGTCGACCAAGGATCGGAGGCAACCATTGTCTCGGAGCACGTGGTACAGACCTTGCATCTGAAGCGATCTGGCACCCGAACATCTATTTTTGGGATGAGTCTTGGGGGCGGTCGTCGGTGCAAGTATACTGTCAATTTTGAAATCCGTAGTAATGTAAGCCCTGACTTTTCAGTAGACGTTAATTCCGCGTATGTCCACCAAAATATGAGACCAAAAGAAAAAGGTTTATCAAATGATGATATTGAGAGAATTGTCAACTTCGATTGGGATGTCTCCAGTGACGAAGAAAGTGGTGATGAAATGGAAGACATCTCTGGAATGTTGGAGAATAATTTAAAAAGTATATTGGAAAGGGGAGAATCAATAGAATTTGAGCATATTGAAAATTTGATTGATGAAAAAAGCATTCAAGAAAATAGTGTTGTGGCTGATAATTGCTTTGAAAAAGTTGATCCCAAAACACTTAAGTGGAGAAATAGGCCATTTCAAGCTCCAGGGTGTATTTGGGAAGAAGATAGTAATCGCCAAATCGATGAAGTGAAGACCCCTGTAGAGTATATCTGCAGCTTTTTTGACAATAATGTTATTGATTTACTTACAAATCAAACTAATTTGTATGGGTTGCAAGAGCACGGCATAGAGCTGCAATGTACTGGAGATCAAATAAAAAGGTATATCGGAATTTTATTGTACTTGGGTGTCATAAAAGTACCTCAATTTAAAATGGCTTGGTCAAAAGAATACAAGCTTTCAGCTATATCGGATGAAATGCCACGAGGAAAGTTTGAAAAAATCAAACAATGTTTACATTTCAACGATAATACAAAACAACTAAAAAAAGGTGATTTGAACTATGATAAACTGTACAAAATACGCCCTTTACTTGACATTCTCAAAAAAAGTTTTGGTAAACTACCCCAAGAAGAACATCAAAGCGTTGATGAGCAAATCATTGCGTACAAAGGTATTCAGATTTAAATTTTATTAAAATTTAATTTTAATTTTAATTCAATTTTAATTTTTTGTCAGGCCAATCGTCTTATAAGCAATACAACCCAGCTAAGCCTCAAAAATGGGGTTTAAAAATGTTTACGCGCGCTGGAACATCTGGATTAGTTTATGACTTCACACTGTATGTTGGCGAAGGCACTTGCCCCAACTTTGGATTGGGAATATCTTCAGATGTGGTATTATACTTATCAAAAGGTCTTCCCAAAGGCAAACCTTTCAAGCTGTATTTTGACAATTGGTTTACGTCAGTTAGTCTTTTGGTTGCATTGAAGGAAAAGGGCATATTTGCAACCGGAACTATCCGCAAAAACCGCATAAGCAGCTGTAGACTTCTTTCAGATGCAGAATTGAAAAAACGTGGAAGAGGATCATTTGATACAAAATATGAAGTAAACAATAATCTGATATGCGTCAAATGGTTTGATAATAAGTCGGTTCAACTACTATCTTCGTATGAAGACCATCAGCCAGTTGGAATGTGCAAACGATGGAGTCCTAAAGTTTACATTGATGTTGTAAGGCCTGCTATCGTAGGCTCTTATAACAAGGGTATGGGAGGAGTAGACTTAGCGGACATGCTTATGGAGCTATACAAAATAAACCACCGTTCAAGAAACTGGTACATTAGAATTTTTTATTGGTGCTTGGGAACATCAATGACAAATGCATGGCGGCTGGAAGTTGCTCATGAGCTGCTACAATGTACTTACTCTACTTCATTTGAAAAAAAGAGGGGTCGGCCATCAAATATGCAAAGAGAAAACTCAATAATATCTTTGGTTTCTCCAACTAGCAGTGTGTCTTCCAATCAATCCAAAAAATACAAGATTCATCCAAATCCTACAAATTCTATGCGTTACGATTGCATGGAACATTGGGTGGTATTTAGTGAAAAAGGGCGTTGCAGACTGTGTAAGACAGGAACCCCAATATCAAAATGTATTAAATGTAAAGTACACCTATGCTGTAACAACAATAAAAACTGTTTTATATCTTACCATACTTAAAAATTGAAAATAAACAAAAATAACCATCAACTAAAAATGTATTCTTTAATATACATTATGGCCCAACGTTGCCCACAAGCAACATCCGGTAGCGCCCAAACTAGTGGGGGTGGGGAGTTCAAACTTTACTCAAATACTGCTTGGCCCAATACAAACAGAATACAACAAAAAAAAAATTTTTTTTCGACAGGGAAAAAGTTGGGGTCGAAAGGGTTAAAATTC
>NW_024573011.1:0-786 GCF_018153835.1 Drosophila eugracilis | reverse complement strand
TCAACAGTTTATATTAGTAAAATCATCATGTACCATGCTTGAAAGGCAGTGATAAACTAATGTAAGTCTCCTCACTTCCCTGTCCGAACAGAAGGCGAGCACCAACAGAGAAGCGATTATGGTGTGATTGCGCAATTTGCTGATGGATTGAAGAAACCTTCGTCTTCTGGCCCGTTGCATCTTTGACGCTCCAAGACAATTGATGATGTTGAGATTGGTTGAGTATCAGTAATTTTGAAGAGTTGTTAGCAGCTTAAGTGCTCGGTTATTGAGTGAGCAATACATATCCAAATATGTTGGCAATGCCCTTTATGGAGGGGAAAAGCAAAACACTCCGATGGTCAGGAGGAGTAACTCAATTTTTTGTCTTATCTACTTGCAGATAGCTGCACAAGTATATGTGTATATATGAGCAATGCCTTTTGGTTGAAAGTGGAATGACAAACCCAGTGCATTTGCGAGGTCTATCTTGAGTTTTCGTCTTCTTTGTGTCGCTGTTCCTTCGCTTGCCAAGCTGCTAGCCACCTGAGCATCCCGACGCCCTGGTGGCGATGATTCCGGTGATCCAACGATGGCTGGAGAGCCAACGATGATGCACGACAATGGTCAATGAGTTTTATTTTTTCAGAAGCCTTTTACAATGTTGGCGTTGCGGGAGTATACTACTCCGCCGAATGCAGAGAAATGATGCTAAGTGTGAATAAAATTTATAGTGGACTTGCCCAATGCAGAGTCCCTGTCCCCTGATCTCCCCTATTTCCGGACTCTGCCAAATGCAGAGTAATT
>NW_024573010.1:0-185798 GCF_018153835.1 Drosophila eugracilis | reverse complement strand
TGGCCCATAATAAGTTAACAAGAAATCTGTAGACACTGCGCCAAACAATGAGCTGACAGGAAACCGATTTTCTATTCTTAGTGACCCTAAAGATGATGATAATAATGCTGATAATATAACTGATCAAATTGGAGCAAACAATTATAAATAAAATTAAATAATATTAATGAAACAAAAATACATCCGAACGACGAGCAAGATTACCGAACGGTGGCCAAACACCTTGACAACGGAAAAAATACTACTACACCTACCAACATAAAAGTTGCAAAGGACTAAAAGTAGTTATTCAAGGTCTCGAAGCAACAGTCCCTATCTATGAGATTATAGCTGAACTTAAAGAAAAGGGTTTAAATGCCAAACAGGCTAGTAATAAGTTAAATAAAAACAAAGTTCCAAAGCCAATGTTCTTGCGGCTGATTACAACGCAAAACGCACACACTGGGGCCCTCGACTCAACAACCCCAAAGGAAGACATCTGTACAGCGCTATAATTATACCAAGAAACAAGCTTGGTCTTATCTCTCTTGGCAATTGATCGATTTTGCCGTCACAGGAAGAGTGGCTAGAGAGCATATCCACGTGGAACTCTTAACAGATTTGTCATCGGATCACTCGCCTATTTTGCTGTCGGAATGCATACATGCTTTAACCTCCCGTAAAACAGATTCGTTTATTTACTGAAAGTATGTAAGTACCCATGTTAATAGCTTGCCAAACATGTACCAAAAAGAACATGTGACAGCTCAGTTGAAGAACAAGTGTCTGTTATGTAGCTCCACAACACTCCACCCCTATTACACCGACTTATAAACCTTCTGCGCATATAAACGAACTGCTACGCAATAAGAGAATGCTACGGAGGGAGTGGCAAACCCATATATAGCCTGCTGCAAAGGAATGACTTAAAACAGCAATCTATCTTCTACGCAAAGGCTTAGGTGAATATAATCGATTTCAATTATTCTATTTGCAGAATCTATCCCCAAACAGCAAACGATATCCTCTGTAGAAAGCTAAATCAGGTATATGCCCACCAATCGAAAGTGAGTCGCCACTACACATACAAACAGGAGAATGGGCTCGCAGCAACGAAGAAAAGGCAAATATATTCGCCGTACATCTAGAAAACGTTTTCAAACCACGCCCATTAATAAATTTGTGCTCCAAACAAAAATCTCTTCAGAGGCTACCGTGCCTATCATATTCCAATCAAGAGAAGTGATAGGAGAGATAAGAGTTCAAGTAAAAAAAAAGCGCCAGGACACGATTTAATCTCCCCAATCAGTCTCCTGCCGTGCCTGCCAAAAGTATTTAAAAAGCTGCTTCTAAGTCGTATAATAACACCTACAGTCCTATAATGCCATTCCAAACCACCAATTTGGTTTTCGCGAGAATCACGGAACCATTGAACATGTGAATCGAATAACCTTCGATATACAAAATGCATTTGAAAGTCAATACTAATGTTCCGCGGCCCTTCTGGATGTCGCCCAGGCCTTCGAGCGCGTCTGGCCGGATGTCTTAACTTATAAAATTAAAACCTTGCTTCCACAGAACACCCTTAAAATACTGCAGTCATATCTTGTGCATAGAAGTTTCGCAGTACGATGTAAAGACTTCCTCTCCGAAAACCATCTTATTGAAGCAGGAGTACCTCAAGGTAGCGTGCTTGGACCAACACTATATATAATCTACACAGCAGATTTCCCGATAACCAGTCTCACAACAACGTCAACATTTGCTGATGATACTGCCATTCTAAGTCGATCAAAGTACCCCATAAGAGCAACGCACCAGTTATCAGCTCGAGCGACGACGTGGTGGAGCCAACAGTGGGCCGTCGTTCAGGAGATGCCCGGGGGTTAGGGCATCGAGCTCCTCTTCTGGTCGTTGCGGACCTTCCGAAGGAACAGGTGCTTTTCAGACTTCACACCTGCTTCCCATAGACCGCCGAAATGATTGCTCTGGGCGGTATGAACGCAATCTCGCATCCTTTTTTTGATGCTAATGGCTGCAGACCGTTCTCCTGCTCCTCCAGACGGGCCCGGAACTCTTTCAGGTGGCGGTCTGCGCCGATAAAATTGTTCGCGTTGCCGCGTTAACTCACGAACCTTTAAAAAGCCAATAAAAAAGCATCAGTGGTGAGGTCAGACTGGACCGCTTTGGACGCAAAACATACATATAAGGTAGCGTGCTTGGACCAACACTATATATAATCTACACAGCAGATTTCCCGATAACCAGTCTCACAACAACGTCAACATTTGCTGATGATACTGCCATTCTAAGTCGATCAAAGTGCCCCAAAAGAGCAACGCAACAGTTATCAGCTCATATCGAGCTTTTAGAGAAATGGCTAGCAGATTGGCCAATAAAGTTTAACGAGCAAAAGAGCAAACACGTCACCTTTACCCTAAACAACTAGCCGCCCAATATCTCTGAACAATATTCATATACCACAAACAACTGAAGCACTTGGAGAAAGCTCATCGAAGCTAAGAGAACACAACTTAAATTAAAAGCAAGAAGCCTACATTGGTTAATAAATGCCCGTTCTCCGCTAAAATTGGAGTAAAAGGTACTTTTATACAATGCAGTTCTCAAGCCAATTTTGAAATATGGCTCCGAGCTATGTGAAAACACAAGCGTTAGTATCCTAGAAGTAATACAGCTAGCTCAATCAAAGATACTGAGAACTGTAACTGGTGCAACATGGTACATACGAAAGGGAAACATTCACAGAGATTTAAATGTGGGATCTGTTAAAGACGAAATCGAAAATATAAAAGCGAAATATACGATAAAGCTACAGGCTCATCCAAATAGGCTTGCGAGGTCTCTAACATGAAACACTAACCACTCACGACTCCTGATAAAAGATCTCCCCACCCAGCAACTACAGCTAGAGCCGTTCTCCCAAAAAAACTTAATTTTTAAATTTATGTATAAAGCTAAGATTTGAATACTTGTCGTCAGTCTCGAAAAGAGATGATTCAATAAATAAATACCGTTAAAAAAAATGCGCACTACTATGCAATTTTTGATACGAAACCAAAATTTATTGATTCAAATGCTGGTTTCGCAACAATCCAAGTAATGACATCCTTATGGTTAACTACTAGAAGGTCTAATGTACTCTTAATATAGTCGGTGCTAAAAAAGGGTCAGATTGGTGAATTAAAGTGATCGAACAAAAAAACATTAACGTTACGTTCACCCTGAACAGGTAAAACTGATCGCCGCTTACGTACGGATTTGCCCTACTCCCGCAAGCGAACGAAGTGACATCCCTAGGAGTTCATCTCGACAGCAGACTCACATGGCACCGGCACATTGACATTGTCCAGCGAGTTCAGTCGAAGATCTTGAGAGCAATCACAGCGGCACCGTGGTACGTTCGCAACCTAAACATACAACGCGACTTAAACATTTTACCAGTAAAAGAAGAAATCGCAGAACAGAAGGAAAAGTACTTTACCAAGCTAACAAGGTTGAGCGACCAATCACGTCTTCGTGGCAATGACTTAGCCACCCAGAGACCGACTTCAGGGTTAAATTTTTATGTTATGATTCATAATCTTATTGTTAGTCTCAAAATTAAGAGTAGACTAATAAAAGTAGCGGTCTCCTGCTTCCTGAGCTCCACCTGCCAATCTCGCGTGGCTGAGGAGGTTGAGCTGCAGAAGCTGAACGATCGTAAGGTCACCTATACTGACCGTGTGCGTAACTTGGAGAAAGAGAATTCCCCCTGGAGCCTTGCGGTGCAGACCACCAGGGACATGGTCACTCGCAAGACGACCAATATCAAGAACATGTTCGAGGCTGAGCTGCTGAAGACGCGGCGTCTTTTATATGATACGGCCAGGGATCGTGCCTATGGCGAGATCGTTAACAAGCATCTGTGGGAGGAGAACGAGGAGCTGAAGAACCATATGGATAAGAAAACCAGGGAGTCCAGGACTGCTGAGAAAAATACCCGCTTTTACAAGTCGGGTTTCAATGAGCTGAGCAAATTCAACCTGGCCAATGCCGATCGGAAGAAGATTACAGATGAACTGATTGATATGACCAAGGAGTAGGATCGTCTGCGCCAGCAGTTCGAGAACACTCGCAAGGCTCTAGAGCAGGAGGCACTGTCGTGCTTTGACTTGAAAAATACCATTTAGAGCCTGCATGAGGAGCTGTCATTTAAGGACCATTTCCACTCACAGCCAGACAGAGAAAGACGAAATCTAAGGACGCCTTAGCTTCGAGTATGATGCCAAGTTGAAGAAGTCGCTATAGGAGCTGCGCTCCCAGTATGAAGAGCAGATTCAAATTATCGAGTCGCTATACGAAGATAAAGTCCGTCGTCTGCAAGAAGCCGCTGCACGCACATCCAACTCTACGCACAAGTCCATCGAAGTGTTGCGATCGACTCGAGTTCGTATTGACGGTCTAAATGCCAGGACTCAGGATTTTGAGCTTTTATATGAATCGGATCAACACTCGCAAGCGTCACCGCTAAGAGGTAGCTCACCTCGAGAAGAAGCTTATTTGACTGCGCGAAAAGATGACCCATCAACTGCAGGAGTACCAGGACATCGAGGTTTCACTGGATTTGGAAATCGCTGCCTACGGCAAGAACTACTATGTGTTAGCTACTGACAAAGGCAATGTGAAGAACAAGGAGATCGACCCCGAGGGCAAGTCCGTGAAGCATAAGGGAAATATAAGGGCAACGATGAGATGGCCGTACGAGGCTGGTAGCTGGAGCGTTTTGATCTGTAAAAATGAACCTTGTTGCCGTACTAAAAACAGCTGTTGGAACGGCAAGGCCTGTGTCTAGGCTGTGTCTGCTGCCCAGTAAGGGCAGCCAAAGCAAAGACGGATGAGCAGCGGCGGGCTAATCAGCAGTTTCTAGTTTGTTTTGATTATCCAGGTTCACATGCGCTCTACTATTACTTTGTAGCGCATGCTCTTTTGGGAGCTTTGTAGAATTGCTGTAGCTCGAAGCTGTTATAGTTTAGCTGTATTCTTCTTGCATTCGGCGTGGTTTTGTTGCAGAGTTAATTTGGTTTGATTTGAACTCGTAATAAAAATTTGTAAATTTAACTGCCCCGATGTATTTATTCTAAAGCAACTAAAATCTCATAGTTGCTCAACAGTTATGTCACGGCTTTTTATCAGGGATCCAACCATCGGGTTCCGGCTAGTCATCGGGTTCCTCAGGTGTGAGTATGATCTCTTCTGCATACAGTGTTTATTTTTCCAGACCTAATGGTAATTCTGAGAGATCAAACGAAACAATGACTGCCGTCCTGTTTTTGGGGACATTTGTTTGGGCAACTCCCCTGGCACTGGATACTGGGTCGGTACCTCGTCACCTCACTCTATTCGAAAAATCTACTCACTCATTATCCTTTCGATCATTTTACTTCCCAATTTTCTTACACATAACATTAACTTCATTTCATAATTTTTTAACCTGTTTACCACATGGACGAATACATGATACATATATAAATAAAACAAGAATAAATAAATAAATAATACTAGGAAGACTTATATGAGGTTTTAAATAAATTTCTAAAATAACTTAACTTAAAAATAAAAAAAATGGCGCAACACAGATGGAGCGGCGATACTGCGCCTTCCCCTTAATTTCTTTTTTCCTCCCAGACTTTGCGCTCGAGTTCTGGAAACACAAAACCACTTTAACTATGTTTCTTCTTCTTTGTACATCACCTCTCTCACTCTGGGAAATTTATTTGCCGGATCACGTCCAATTCCTCTCAGCTCTTAGATCGCTTTGACTTGTCCTTTAATTGTTCTTCTGTAGTGGACTAAATTAGCTTCTCGGGAGAAAGATTTCTGAATTTCAAATGTGTTTTGAACCCACTCAACCAGTTTCCCAGGCCTTTTGGTCTGTTTTGGTTTTTCTACATGCGTATTTTATTTTGGCATAAATGTATTTGACCATAATATTTTTTATGTTATAGAATGTTAGAATGGCAATTTTTGATCGTTTTTCGCTTTTTAAATTTTTAACATCAGGGAAACGGTAGAAGTTTGGATCCCTGTGGGAGCCATTATATATGATCCCAACGCTTTGGTATGAAGCTGTGACTCGGAAAACAGGAAGTTACTGAATTGAGGACATACGCGGAATCAACATCTCCTGAAAGTTCAAGGTCGACAATACAACTAATTTCGAAGTTGGCTGTATACTTACACCGACAGGGTTTTGTTCGGAAGTTCGCTGCATGCTCTGCGAAGATGCGTTCTCCATGGAAGCATGTGCAGCGTCACAGGTCGGGCCGAATGCAACGGTATGTGGCTCGGTGATTGGTTTTGAGCCAGAATTGGGAAATCCAACAACGTGTGATAGCGCTGTCCATAAACTTGACAGCCTTTATTGCTAGCGAAGCACGAAAGATCACTTAACTTACTCAAACCATTAATACAAAATTTATCTCAGCTCACTATATCATTCCTTTGGTAGCAGTCTAGAGTCAAAAACGTTGTGCAATGAAACAGGTGCACTGTGAACTCGCACTTGCTTGGTCGGGTCTGTAGATCCTGGGCCAGTATTGGAGTCGTACGACGAGCTGCGAGTTTTAATCACTTCCATTATGACCAGCCGATCGTTCAAAAACGATTTCAAATCCTTGTAAGATGGAACTGTGTCACCGCTTCCTTGATGGTGATCCCAAGCGTTATGGGTCTCCTTGGTAACTTCAATGCTACGTAATGCGCAAACCAGTGCTGTGATTCCCCGCCCAGGGTTTGAATGCTTAACATCGATGTTTAACATTAACCGAATTAACTCCATATGATCATTTTACAGCCTGGGGAATACGTATATGGCGTCTATGTTGTGGACAAAAGGAGGTAAGGATTATGGTACCTCCATTCCCCAAGTCACTGAGTAATTTTCCTTCGTGAGCTGCATTTGACGGAAGTCATTATCGCGACTTACTGGTAACGACTCTGCAAGAAAGGTCAACTTCTGAGCACTACCCAAATGATTGTTGTTGTGAATAAGGCTCGTGAAGGCTTTATAGTATCGTGTCCAATT
This sequence comes from Drosophila eugracilis, assembly GCF_018153835.1. Taxonomy (NCBI): domain Eukaryota; kingdom Metazoa; phylum Arthropoda; class Insecta; order Diptera; family Drosophilidae; genus Drosophila; species Drosophila eugracilis. The sequence continues at coordinate 178,735 of NW_024573010.1, read as the reverse complement.
GACACGCGCACCTAAAAATTTAGGAACTGGCATTTTCAAATGCACTTCCGCATCGGCGCCCCCAGATACTGATTGCGGAGGCGTTTGAGTCTCTGGTCCAAGCTGTCTGTCTTGCACCCAACTGGTTCACTTACTCCACAAACATGTGAAAATTTTTTGGTAGATCAATAGATAATAACAAAAAAATGTTATACAAAGTCAAACGAAGGCATACATTATAATATGATGGACGCGATAGATTTCCGCGGCTTGTGGGAGAGAGTGGGCGTGGGTGCGTAGAACCTCAAGTTGAGCTGCAAGTTCATCCCATAAATACGTATTCATAAGCATAACATTCTAGCTTTTATAGTTCTCGAGATTTTTGCAGTTTTGGTTTTCCAAATTTTGTGGGCGTTTAGATGGCATAATAATAATAATAATAACTCGCATCGGGGCCATAATAAAAATCACTTATGATTACCGAGATATCAGCTTTTTATAAAATGTGAAAACCGTTTTTCGAGCTTAATGGGCGTAAGAGTGTGCGTGGCCGGAGACTAGTCCCACCTTAAGCTACGATGGCATCTCAAGAGTATACATTCTTAGTTCCAACTTTATAGCTCTAATAGTTTCTGATATTTCAGCAATTTTAGTTCTTTTAGATGCAGGATGCTGAAACAATCTTGTTCTACGTAGGCATCTCAAGAATCTTCATGCTTAATCTCAACTATGTACATAGGTCTATGCATATGAAACTGAATTTTACTTTATCTGCCGACCTTTAAAATTTTTTCCATGACTTTGCGGCGTCTTCTAACGGTGCTCTGATCAACATTCAATTGTTCTGATAATTGTTTATGGGTTTGGTCCTGATCGAGCACACCTGCAATTCAGTGTCCTGCAACTTTTTTGGTGGTCTTCCACGCTCTTCATTCTCAACTCCAATTTCACTGCTCCGGGAGCTAAGCCAGGCTTAGCTACTTCTTATGCTTACAGCATGCACACCGTAAGCTTCCACAAGCATTCTTTGGGTTTCCACAGCAGTTTTCTTTAAAAGAAAGCAGAAAAGAAACGATGTCCGCGAATCGTAGTTTGTGGGATAAAATTCGACATTTTCAATATTAGAAAAAAATTGCTATTGGAAAAAAACTCGCAAATAAAGATTGAGCTGTGCCACATGTCAAAAGATGCAAAACAAATGTTTACCAAACATTTATAGATCACTATTGTTACCGACAATTAAAAATGAAGAAAACCGCAGTTTCATATGCAAAGTTCCTCAATTCTCAGACTTCATACGGACAGTAGGTCAGGCCGAACCCTTTTGCTCTAGAAGTGACGGTTATAAAATATATAATACATAAAATATAATATATATCTCCGCTTGATTGTTATTAAAAACTGCTCATGCAGAGCTCCGGAGACCCACTAGAAGAGAGAGAGAGATACGGTGTTTGTAGAGATCCGGAGACACGCTACAAGAGCGAGATGGTGTGACCCGCTACAAGAGACGTAGCATCGGCTGGTGCCGATGGGAGATAAAACGAGGCGAGGATTGTTGTACCTTTTGATCATCAATCCCCACGCCACCGAATGGTTCCTTCCGTGAGCTGCATCTGACGGATGTCATTATCGCGGTCCCTCAGCAGCACAACTTCTGCACACAACTCAGATTGGCGTTGTTGCGGATTAGGCTCGTAAGGGATCATAGTAGCCTGACCATACGACACAGGCGCCGGAAAACTTCGGAACTGACATCTGGGGCATGTTCAGCCGAACTTCCGCATCGGCGCCCCCAGACATTGGTGGCGGAGGCACACGAGCCTCTGGTCCAAGCTTGTACAAATCCTCCGCGAAAGCGCAATAGGCACCCATGTACCGCTCCTCGACCTCCGACTGGAAGGCCTTCGTGGTATAGGCTGACACAGAAAATCCTTCCAGATTTACGAACACTGAATCCGACTCCCTGAACGCGGTTCGTAACTCCTCAACTTGTTCCAGCCGCTTCTTCAGGTAAATCCGTTTTTCTATATTACGAATCCTTCTTAAAATTTTGTAACAAGAAAGTGATGAAAACGTCCAGAAAGGTACAGAATTTTCCGTAACTACGTCTATATATCGCCGTTTTCTTTCTTCTTCACTTTTCGCGGTATGCAGAGCCGACATGCAAACTTAACGCAGTTGCGATCTAACGGCGCTCATTTACACAGAATTAAAAATTTTCAATTATGTTTGCGATTGCAGGTTCCCCTCATGGGTCACAATGAAAAGTTGTGTCGCCTTGTATTCAGACTAATAGAAAGACATTGTAAGATTTAATAAAAATAAAGGGCGTCCAGCGTTATATTCGCGAAGTGCGTGTTTTCTCGTTTACCAAAGTCGACTGCCTTTGCCCTCTTTCCGCTTTCGTTCTCGCGAACGCAGCGTCCCAAAGTGCGAAAGCGATCAGCTGATCGCTCCCCGCTCCCAGCATACAGCACACTGGGACAAGCAGTAAACTTAACAAACTCTATTCGGCATCGGTTGCTGTCCATTTCGAAAACTTTCACACAACGCCGAACGTTACATAATATCGATTGCTAAGCGGAGGTTTATCTTTTTTCTGTTCCGTTCAACCCGCTACTCCAATTCTCGCTTTGGTCGCCGTTAGTCAAGAGCATCGGAAAGCTGGCGTAGTGACTGTTGCATACTCTCTCCGAAACTTATTCAAAATGTCAGAATCAAATAAAAGGGACCTTGTGCTATGTGCCCCAGTAAACAGAGAGCGTTAAAAACTCTCCGAATTAGATGAAAGTGAATTGCAGAGATTATACTTTTTGAATTTCAGCTTTCTAACTGCAATAGTTCCTGAGATTTCAGCAATTTAATTTTTTGCGGTTTGTGGGCGTTAGAGTGGGCGTGGCAGGATGCTGTAATAAACTTGCGCTATCCCGGGACCTCAAGAATCTTCATGCTTAATCTCAACTTTGTATCTGCTATAGTTCCTGAGATCTCAGCGTTCATACGGACGGACGGACGGACGGACGGGCGGACGGACGGACGGACGGACGGACGGACGGACAGACGGACATTGCTCAATTGACTTCGATATTCATTCTGATCAAGAATATATATACTTTATAGGGTCGCAAAAGCTTCCTTCTATCTGTTACATACTTTTCAACGAATCTAGTATACCCTTTTACTCTACGAGTAACGGGTATAAAAATATGTATTGTTGTTCTTCCCTTGCGTCGATACCATTTGCAGTCTAAATTTCACAACCCAGCAGCTGGATGACTTCTACTCCCTTGCTTACGCCAAACTTCTGCATTGCTGAACAAGAGGTTGCTTCCTTAAAAATTCAAATTACGCAAAGATTCGCAAAAAAACGCAAATGAGCTTATATATTCTGAATTCAGAATTGACAAATCTATAACATGGTTATGGACCCGCACTGATACTCTTTGAAACTTTTTTTAAAACCCTTTGCAAAGTTCAACTTTCTTTCCAAAAGCGATGTTTAGGTGAGGGGCCATTGTGCCGCCGCTCATCCACGCTGAAGAGCGCATCCACGCTGAAGAGCGCATCCGCGCTGAAGAGCGCATCCACGCTAAAGAGCGCATCCGCGCTGAAGAGCGCCTTCGCCCTCGCCCCTCTCTGCACAATCTTGCACTCTCGCTCTCTCGGGTCCAACTGCAGCGGTCGGCCGTCGGCGATCATCTTTTTTCTTATGCTAAGCTAAGTTAAGTCAGTTTTTTCTGTATGAAGCGAATAAAGCTGACGGCTCACTCCACGACGCCCCCGACTTCATCTTATCTGCAATCAAGAGGCATCCTTTTGTGGCAACACCGCCCCACTACAACATTTTGGTCCTTCGAGCCGGACTTCTGTATTCTGGATTTCTGGATTCTCTGGATATTTCGGATTATCTGGATACCTTTTCTACCAGCAGTTCCCGGCAGTGTTCCGCTAAAAGATAAGTACGACATTTTTTTCCGTCTCCGTCTCTCTGCCGGTCTTCAGCCGTGGTCCGAACATTAAATTTCGTTCACACTGCTGCAAGATTTTGTTTTCCTTCCGTGTCAACTCCAAGTCCGAGTTTTCCGACACAACGGCAGTGTGAGATTTTCTACTCTTCTTCGTCTTCAAATTCTGCAAATTTTTCCATCCGACTCCGTTTTGTGTGCCGCCATATTCCTCGCCGTTTTCGGCCTCTCCGTTATTTGCTATTCCGCTATTCGCTTGCCAACGGTCGAGGCATATGTGCATACATATAATATACACACATACAACCATACATTTTCTTCTTTTTGGTGCAATTAATGCGCGAAAAAATTGACCAAGTGAACAGTGAAATTGTGTGGTGACAAAAATAAGACATAATTAATATTGGCCAGCCGGTGTGATTTATTTCCAAAAATTCCTAAATTCATTTGAGAGTCCGCCGCTGGCGTAATATTTTTTTTTCCCAATCAGTGTTTTTTTTACACCACACAGCTTTCAGTTCCTCCATTTATACAGTCCACAGTCCACTGTGCCAACCTAGGCCTCACGTGCATACATATACTTACATATAATCATACTTATTTTCTGCCTCCAATTTCAGGAAATAAATACATGACAAAATTAAACTGAAATAAAATCTGTTTTTAAAAAAAAAACAAAAAAACCGCCATTTCACTACAAATCCGTGATTGTGTCGCCTAAGTTCTCAACCTCGCCGCCTCAGTAGCCGTGTTGTGTTTTTTTTTGGTGCTGTTTTTTTTCCTTTGGGGTGAATTACGAACGGTACTTGTCCATTCTCCCTGCCTTTAGCGTAGCTTCTACTCCGCATCAGGCAACATCCGCCTACAATCTCAACAAACCTCGTCTACTTCTGGGTTGTTTTTTTTTGGTTCCTGAAGTTTTGCTTTCACATTCGATTTGTGCCGCACACGATTTTCCTTTCGACATCGGCGCCGCTAGTGCCCACTAGTTCCTTGTTATAGCAATACATCCGCGATCTCACCGTTCTCATCACTTTATTGTGACCAGCCACCGCTTCGAACGAGGCCCCTATTGTGCAAGTCAGTCGACAAGCGCTGACCAGCGAATTGATTTTGGAGAATGCCCACGGGAGACGACAAAAATCCGCGTCCGATCCCAGCCATCAGTTTGGACAGATCTCAATCCGCATCTCCGCGGACGCCTCTTTTGAAGCCTAAGGCGACCAGGGCCATTCCAAGGGCAAAGAGTGACGAAAACGTCAATGCAATCCCCGATCCTTCACAGAGGCAGACTCGCTCCGTTGTAAAAATGGCTCAAAGCGCGGTCGAAGTGGCGCTGAAAAAGTTAATCGCTACGACAAATCGAATTAGCCAATTTGAGGCCAACATCAACACCCCGGGCGCCCCAGAAACGGAAATAGGCTCCCAATACATGTGCGAAGTCCATCGAGACCAAATTTGGGCACTCTGAGAGAAGGTGGAGAAGTGCTATGAGAGCTGCTCCGATTTGCTAGCCGTGTCCGACGACAATTCGGCCGCCTCAGCAGTGCTGGAATCGATGTACAGCTGCTGTTTCTCCGTATATTCGAGGTGTATTGCCCACCTTCGGGAGAAAATTGCCTCCCAATCCACTCAGGCTTCCGTCAATGTCCACACGCCCGCGTCTACAGGCTGTCGGTTACCTCCAGTGGATACCGAGGTCTTTGCGGGTGATTATCTTAGGTGGCCCACCTTTAGAGACTTGTTTACGGCCATTTACATCCAAAACTCGCGGCTCACCCCGGTAGAGAAGTTGTTCTTCTTGCTGTCCAAAACAAGTGGTGACGCACACGCTATTGTTTCTAAGGATCCGCTTACCCATGAGGGGTTTGTCGCAGCGTGGCAAAGCCTCACAGACCGTATTGAGAACCGGCGGCTATTGGTCAATAGCCAGTTGAAGATCCTTTTCAACCTCCAGGCTATTTCTCAAGAGTCCGGGGCGCGCTGAGGGAACTGCAAGCCACCATTCAGAGTTGTCTGACAGCGCTAGAAATGTCCGCCATCAACGTTGAGGCTTGGGATTGTCTCCTGGTCTTTATGATTTCCTCGAAGCTCCCCAAGGTCACACTTTCTATGTGGGAGCAATACGTACATAATAAGGTCAAAATTCCAACATGGAACGAATTAGATAACTTCCTGACAGAGCGCCATCGCACTCTGGAGGCCATCGAGTGGCTCCGGGCAATCTCCGCCTAGGTCGGGACTTCCTACTGCCCCTGCAAGGAGGCTCAATTCGTACGAGACTCGAGTGGTTCCGGGCCAAAAGGGATGCGATCTCTGTTCGAGGGAGAACCACCCTATCCGCTTATGTCCGCGTTTCCTAGAAATGAACGTGGATGGGCACTCTGCCTACATTAAGAGGAAGCAGTTATGCTTGAACTGTTTTGCCCGAGGACACCAGCAGCGAGACTGCACGAGCGCCCATACCTGCTTCACATGCCACAGCCGGCACCACACCCTCCTGCACCGCGGGACCCGTTCGCTGCCGCTCCAAGTCCGCCTACTTCAGCAAGGGCTCGACCCGCACAAACTGCCAGAAGCACAAACGGCTCAGAGGATCAGTCGGATGTGCAGGTGTGCTTCGCTTCCGGGTCAGGAGCCGTCCTACTGGGCACGGCCCTTATCAACGTGTGCCATTTGGGGTGCAGTTTCCAGGCACTGATAGACTCAGGGTCCAAAGCGACGTTCATTACTGAACGACTGTTCAACCTTGTCAAGCTTTCCTTCAAGACTATTCAAGCCCAAGTGTCCGGTCTTAATCAGACCATTTCCGCGCAGTCCACTAAATTGTGCCATTTCTCCATTCGGTCGCCGTCTAGACCCGGGTTGCAATTAGAGACTGGGGCTTACGTTGTTCCGCAGTTGGCAGGAAATCGGGCATCATATCCGATTCCTCGGGATCGTCTAAAGGGTCTGCCCGACATTCCCCTGGCGGACCCCAACTTCTTTGAAAGCTCCCAAGTCGATGTGTTAATAGGAGCTGACATTCTTCCGTCCATTCTCCTCGGTAATACCAGGGCTAACATCTGCGGGACACTTCTCGGTCAGGAAACCATTTTTGGATGGGTGCAGACAGGCCCATTATCTCCAGCCAACCCTCGCAGCGTGTCCGTTTTTTCCACACGAGTTGCCCGTAGCCTCGGTGACTCGCTGGATCAGCTCCTCACCAAATTTTGGGAGGTGGAGGATGTGCCCACACAGATCAATTCGGAATCGGATTCAGTTTGCGAGCACAATTTTGTACAGACGACGAGAAGAGACGAGTGTGGCAAGTACGTTGTGACGCTCCCCTTACGCGACCCCGAGCAGAAGGGTTCCGAGCTATCGGCTTCACGGTCCTTTGCTCTTGCTCAATTCCTGCGTAATGAGCAGCACCTGAAGAAGGATCCGCCCCTTAAGGCCCGCTATGACTCGGTAATCCAGGAATACATCGACTTAGGCCACATGACCGAGGTCTCTCCCACGAGCAGTTCCGCTACCTAATACCTCCCACATCATGCCGTCTTCAAGCCCGAAAGCACGACCACCAAGGTCCGGGTGGTCTTCAATGCTTCGAGCCCGTCCGCAAACGGGACCAGTCTGAACGACATTCATTACGCGGGCCTTGTCTTACAATCTGACCTGACGATTCAAATCCTAAAGTGGTGATACTTTAGGTTTGTCTTCAACGCCGACATCATGAAGAAGTATCGGCAAATTTGGATAGACCCCAAGCATACTCCGCTCCAACGTACTTTGTTTCGCAATTCCGATGGCGAGATCCGCGACTACGAATTAAAAACGGTCACCTTCGGTGTCAATTGTGCCCCGTTCCTAGCTATCCGGTTCCTGCAGCAGCTCGCTGACGACGAAGAGTTGAAGTACCCGCAGGCAAGCCAAATTATCCGGCATTTTATGTACGTTGATGACGTTCTCGCGGCGGCAGACTCCAAAACCGAAGCCCAAGTGGTGATTCGGGAGCTAAAGGACGCCCTAGAGTCGGCAGGGTTTCCACTGAGGAAATGGAAGTCGAATAGCAAGGCGATCCTGGCCGACATTCCGAGGGACCACCTCCTTCGTGCTGATTTCCTCGACATCGATGCAGAGACCACGGCCAAGACACTCGGCGTGCGCTGGAAAGCGACGAGCGATGAGTTTTTTTTTGTTCCGCCAGAGTTGACTTCCGGCTCGTCCTTCACGAAGCGCCAAGTCCTCTCCCAAATTTCCAAATTGTTCGATCCAGCAGCTCCTTTCATTGTCCGGGCAAAAATGTTCATGCAGGACATTTGGCTTCTGGATCTGGGGTGGGACATGCCCTCCCTCAAGATTTCTGTCAGCGATGGGTTGACTTCCTGAAGAATTACTCGGTGCTCGATCAGATTCGTGTTCCTCGATGGATCGCGTTCCTACCACACTTAAGGGTCGAGAATTACGGGTTCTGCGACGCTTTAGAGAAGGCGTACGGCGCAGCAATTTTCGTCCGTTTTGAGGTTGGGTCTACGGTCATAGTGAACCTGCTGACTACAAAGACTCGAGTGGCTCCAGTTAAAACGGTGTCGCTCCCTCGGCTAGAGCTGTGCGGCGCCTTGTTGCTGTCGGAAATGGCCACCGCCGTTCTGCCAAAGATGCCAGGGCCCGCATCTGCCCCATACTGTTGGACGGACTCGACTATTGTCCTCGCGTGGCTGCAGAAGCCAGCGTGTCAGTGGACAACGTTCGTGGCCAACCGGGTAGCCAAGATCGCCCAGTTTACCGACGTGCAGAAATGGGCACATGTCCGCTCCGAGCAGAACCCTGCGGACCTCGCCAGCCGGGCGTAGCTCTCCAAGACCTTGCGGATAACCAGTTGTGGCGGCACGGGCCTGGCTGGCTGCGAGTGCCTCGCAGCGAGTGGCCTACTCAAGGCAACGAGGCCCCCGTGACTGAACTCGAGAAGCAAGCAGTCAAGTTCCATGTCGCGAAGGCGCCCCCCGAAGATCTCCTTGAACGTTTCTCCACACTCGACACGGCATTACGAGTCCTTGCCTATGTTTGTAGCTTCATCCATCGCGCGCTCAAGATACGCTCTCCGTTCGAAGAGCACCTGACAGCTAATGAGATTACGTCTGCTGAACGTCTTCTAGTTTCCGTCACTCAGCGCAGACACTTCGTCTCTAAATGGGCTGCTTAAGCGAAAAGCGTGCAGTATCAGCGTCCAGTCCGATTCAAAATCTGGATTCGCAAGGCCTTATGAGAGCCTGCGGTCGGGTTACGTCCTCTGAACTTCTCCAATATGACGAACGGCATCCGATAATCCTTCCATACGACTGCCATCTGTCTCGACTCCTTGTTCAATTTACGCATCGCATCACGCTGCACGGTGGCAATCAGCTGATGATCCGCCTGATTCGGGCCAAATTCTGGATTCCAAGGGTGAGGAATTTGGTCAAGTCCGTCGTCTATGCTTGTAAAGTATGTGTCATCCACAAGAAGAAGTTGCAGACGCAACTCTTGGGAGAGCTACCTCTTCCTCTTCTCGTCACGGTCGAACCCGAGCTAAAGGGGGATACTACGTCAATTATTAATCGCTGGCAGCACCTGAAGGCTCTTCAACAGCAATTTCGGCTGCTATGGAAGGAAGAGTACCTCAAGGAGCTCCATAAGAGGAACAAGTGGCGTGCCCCTACGAGGAATCCCCGCGTTCATCAAGGAGGACAACCTTCCGTCCAATGAGTGGCGATTAGGCAGGATTGACGCGGTGTATCCAGGATCCGATGGCCACGTCCGCGTGATCGACATCCGCACCGCGCGAGGGCTCGTCAAGCGGCCCGTCGCTAAGGTCTTCCTTCTTCCGATAGACGCGTCCGCCTGCCCACAATAATTATGCGTTTCTTCCGTTCCAATGTCCCTGTCCATTGTCCTGTCTCGTAGCTCTGCCCGTAATTCCAAGTCGAACTTCACACCAATTCTGATAACGCTGTTTTGTTTCTTCATCATAGTTCCGCCAGTCATATTCAGCACGATGTCGCCACGTCCACGCAGCGCCCAGTCACTGGAGAGCAGATGTACTCGAGGTACATAGTCCTACCGATGCCGAGTCTGCAGAGGGATCCATCCTTTGAAGTAATGTCGGCGCTTTCTACGTCTCAGCGCCGAGAAGCGGCTCCGGGCGGTTCTCGTGAACCGGTATTGCCAGTTGCCTGGCTCACGAGCATTCCGACGGATCGTGCCGGCATGGGGACTGCTGTAGAACGTGTGGTCAGGATCACCACTCGCTGCTGCACCTCGTGGACAAGCCGCGGGCTCGGCGCCAGCCGCGTCAAGAGAAGCACCGTTCACGGAGCGCGGGAGACAGTACATGGAGTGTCTCAGCTGGCGCTCAGCCGTCGTCCGTCAACTCCCGGCGCGGTTCGGTTGCTTCTCGGCCGGACTCACAAGCCGGTCCACGGCCATCGACTTCCCGACGCTCGTCGGCAGCTCCTCAGCATTCTTCCGCCACTGGCCGGCCAGCTTCAGGTGCTCCACGGCCTTCGTCCGCCACTCATCGGGTGCCGTCCACCGCTCGTCCGCCCGCGTCATCCGCGCCTAGGCAACTTTCCGCCTCTCGCCAAGGGACGCCGCAGGACGCAGCCGCTGCGCCCCTATCGTCGCTGCTGCAGCGTCAACGTTCTGCCGACCGCGCTAGTGCGCATTGACACCGGGACCCGGATCTTCAACACGGGGGCCCTTATCGACCCGTGTTCGCCCTCAAGCTGCATCGACGCATCGCTAGGGGCGTGCTTCCGTCTGCCCACTACCAGCGTGGGGGACGAACAAGTTTGTTCGGCCACCGTGGGTTCCAAAACGGATGATAGCGTTCGGCTGAAGGTCGTTTTCAAAATCGAGCCTCACGTGCGCGTTCGTACGCCGTCTCGAGAGCTGAGCGAGGCGGTGCGTGCCCACTTCCGAGGCGTGACATTGGCGGATGAGCGGTTCTATCTGCCAGCGACGATCTCCGTTGTCCTGGGCGCGGATATGTACCCGCGTATCATACAGCCGGGCTTCCTGAAGATCCAGAACGGGCTGCCGGTGGCCCAGAGCACCGTTTTTGGATGGGTCGTGTCCGGAGCCTGTCACCAATCGTAGCGACGAGGGAGCTGTTGCAACCCGAGTGATTGCAAGGGGGGCGGGATGTTTAGGTGAGCAGCAATTGTGCCGCCGCTCATCCACGCTGAAGAGCGCATCCACGCTGAAGAGCGCATCCACGCTAAAGAGCGCATCCGCGCTGATGAGCGCATCCGCCCTCGCCCCTCTCTGCACAATCTTGCACTCTCGCTCTCTCGAGTCCAACTGCAGCGGTCGGCCGTCGGCGATCGTCTGTTTTCTTATGCTAAGCTAAGTTAAGGCAATTTTTTCTGTATGAAGTGAATAAAGCTGACAGCTCACTCCACGACGCCCCCGACTTCATCTTATCTGCAATCAAGAGGCATCTTTTTGTGGTAACACCGCTCCACTACAACAAGCGACAAGGGGACACCACTTGCTAAACATACAAATTGTAAAAAAAATACGAACGAAAGACACAACGTATTAGTATAAAAAAATAGTATTAACCTGAAGAGTCAATATTCAATTTAAATTAGATTATTTCATTATTTTTTCTAAGAGATATGCGAATTTGAGGTTGCACTACAAAATTAACATTTCTAACAGCACGTGGTTTTCGCTTGCAACAGCTGAATTTAACAGCTTGTATTTTAACAGTAACAGTCCGGATGACGGAACCGCATTCCTTTCTCTCTCTCATCCTTTTCCCCGATTCCCGGTCGACGGGATCGGCCGCCCATACCCTCCCTTGTAGTTTGGGGCATCGGCACCCGGCAGACGGTGCCGGACAACCGATTCCCGGTTAACGGGATTGGCCGCCCATATCCTCCCTCGTTGTTTGGGGTACCGGCACCCGGCTGACGGAACCGGAAAACCGATTCCCGGTCGACGGGATCGGCCGCCCATAGCTTGTCCAGGTCTGCTGGCCGCCCCGGATGATGGGCCGGCGGCACGACCGCAGCAGGCACCCCTTCCCTGGCCTTCCCTGGTGTCGGTACCCGGACGACGGGCCGATCCCCCGTCCCCGTAGTCCTGCACGGACCCCGACTCCCCCTCGATACGCACACCTAAATAGAAGCCCGCCTCCCGCCGGCACATCCTTTTCCTGCCTATCTCCGTAGATATAAATATTTCTGTAGGAGACTGAGTGAAGTTTATTTCCCGGCCCATGATTACCATCCTTACAAAGTGAAAATAGTTTTAATAAAACAAAATATGTTCTAAATAAATTACAATGAACAGATGGCATTCTTCCTGATGAGAAAAAATACGATGTTATTAAAAACTAACCAACTCCAATAGATGCCGATAGTGCACGACGTTTTGTCGCTTTTTGCAATTATTACAGACGATTTATTCATAATACATTGGACAATAAAACACTTTGGACCACATGTCTACGAAAGACATTTTTTAGTAAAAACTGATCATAGACGTTTAGTATACTTATTTTTAATGAAAAATCCATCTTTCAAGCTGACTAGAATGAGATTAGATCTAGAGGAGTATCAATTTACAGTTGAAAAACATCTGCGCAGATGAAAAAATTAAAATGCATGAAAATATATAAGATAAGAAGCAGGGTCTTAGCTTCAGCTGTTATAATAAAGGTCTATGATAATCCGGCAACGTGGTTGCCCACGGATGTGTTGGTTCTGATGTACCTTTGGGACAAGTTGCTGCACACAACGGACGGTCACTCGGTAGGTGCCTATGCAGTCGTGTAGCAGGACCAGGTGGTGGCCACGATCAGTGACTATGAAGCTGCTAATTTTCTCCTCGTAAGCCGGTAGCCGGGTCGTGGCTCTAGCTAATAAAATGAAGCTGCAGGAGGATAGCACTGTGGCACGTCGCTGTTCACGGAGCGGTTGGTTCTGGAAAGCTCGATTCGGCAAGTTATTCCCTACAACGATTGGTCCCTTGTGAACGCCTCTGCAGTGATGCACCGAGGCAAAGTGGTGGCCACGGTCGGTGACGATGGTTCTACCGACGTTTCTCTCGTAAGCTGATAGCAGGGTCTTAGTTTTAGCTTTACTGTCGTGGCAGTTGACAAAGATGAAAACACCCGACTCAGAGAAAGTGAATTTATTATTTTGCTGTCAGCCCAGAACTGATTAATATAAGTGAGAGAGCTTAATCGTAACCTTAACTCGCACAGATTACGGACGTCGTAAGACTTCCGTCCGTCGTCGTGCTCTTAGTTCAGATCACCGTTTCATTGTTAACTTATTAAGTTGTTACAAATAACGACGTAAAGAAATTCTCAAAATTAAAGATGAACAATTTTAAATGTATATTAAAAAAAGGAAAACGAATAATTTCACAACTCTCAGTTAAAGATTTAAATTCTAATGAAAAATTCGATTTAGGTCAATTTTTTGTGAGGCTTATTTCAGTAGCCGGGATACACAAAATCATTAACTTCCAGATGTCACGAAGTGAAAAAAATTTCGAATCTGTCACTTTAAACAAATTTAAAAATAAGGGCAATAAAATATTTAATAAATAAAAAAAAAGCGATTACAATATGTGAGACACATAGACAAAAATGGCAAAAGTCTCCCTGGGATTACGCCTACCCCATCTTAAATAAAGAAATCATTCCATTGGCCCAAAAAGATACAATTCATTAAAATTATGTAAAAACGTGTGTAGACTGCCAAAAAGATAAAACTACAACACATACAAAAGGCCCTATGATTATAACAAATACCCCAGGTACAGCTTTCGACACTGCTTTAATTGATACTGTAAAGTTGTTTCCCCTTGTATTCCGACTAACAAAGGGTCATTGTAAGAGGGGTTCCCCGGCAAAGCAAGCACCAGCAGATAAATTCACAAAACATTTAATTACTAGCTCGGTTTAATATATATGTAAAATGTATAAATAGCGTCCCGCGTAAGATTCTCGATGTGCATTCTGTTACGTTTACCGAAACCGACTGCCTCTGCCCTCTTCTCAGCTCTCGCTCTCTTGATCCCTCGCATCGTCCCAAAATCGAGAACGATCAGCTGACCAGCTTCCAGCACACTTGATCAAGCAGAAAACTTAACATGCCGCCCGCCAATGCTTGACCTAGCATGAGCAACCTTCGCTTGTCCGGTACTTCATTGCTTGAGTGGGGCAGAATATCTAGTATGGAAAAGTAAACAAGAAGTGTGCGCAAGAAACGAGTTAATTATTAAAATGGTGAGTATGTGAGGGCGATTAAGATCGGATCGGCAGTGGACAAAGTTTCGATACCGAACGTTTCATTCGTCCTTGCTTGGTTCTGAGAGTCACCACCCGGACCAACGCATCCGTCCGCCGTGACGGCGGAAACCGGTTGTCCTTGATGATGACGAGGTCGTTTAACTGAAGGCCTTCAGACTCACGGCACCACTTGGGCCTCTGTCCGCGAAGGACTTGGATTGCGGTCGAAAATCCGGAGGACCATGCATCGAGTCGCCAATCTAGAAATGGACCGGCATAAGCACCTCCGCACCGTCCGCTTCAGCTGAGAGAGGGCAAAGCGGTCGCAGATTTACGCTTCTATACTTATGAGCACCGTAGCCTCCTCTCCTACCGGTGAATCTCTCCAGGGCCAGTAGAAAATGTCGTAAGGCCTAACCGCTTTCAAATGCACTGCATTTGGTTCACACGGTGCAGGGGCAAGTCTCCCATGAGCTGAGTCGCAGCAGTGTAAGAGAATGGTGGTATCCGTCTAAAAAAAAGTTTGTATGGGAAGATAGCTTAACCACTTAACCGAAGTAAGCCATTTCACCAATTCGACGGCCAGCACTGCGCCACTCAGCTCCGTTCTCGGTATAGTTAAAGGTGCTATGAATCCAGAATAATGATAAATCCACCTATTAATGCTTATGGCGCCGATCCTCAGCAACCCGTCCCGAAACGCTCGCCACCGTTCTACAAAAGCGTCAGGAACCTCGTCGTCTCACTCCAGCGCCATCGAAAAGCCATCCGCATGTATCTTCTTGGCCATGCTCACCACCTTTAAAATTAGCTTTCCCATGATGATCGATTAGCCAAGCTACGCTGGACATAAACGTCCGTTTGGTAAATATAGTTGAAATCTCAAAATCAACCTGCAATGGCCAATACATTCTTAACGCCTTAAAAGGATTTGTAGAGTACTATGCGCACTTATCGAATCTCTACTGTACTTATATACAGCACCAAGACATACATAATTTATATGTATGAATACACTGTGAAACTTTGTTGCAATGTTATTGTAAACATCCCAATTCAAGTGCAACATGATCACATATATGCGCTATGAACTTAAAGAGCTGACCACGTGTTTCCTCGCTGGCCGTCGCGTTTTTACATACATAATAAAGAGAGCGCATAACACATTCCTTCCACCAATATAATGCAGCCGCTCCGCTGCTGGCTTTACCGGCAGCGCAGCTACGCGGCTTAGCCTAAGCATAGCCTGAATGATTTTGTACAAAAACAGATATTGTCCAACAATTGGAGCGACACGTACATGTTGCTCCAAATAATAAAGATCACAATACTAAATCAATGTGTTTGAATAATGAAGAACTTATCTAAAGTGATTGCCTTGCAACCGCACTACATGGTGACCGTGACAGCGGTCTTGTAACAACAAGAGACAGAACAGCGACATCGGCAACAACAACAGCGACATCGGCAAAAGAAACATTTCACCATAAAACTGATAGACAACAAGAGAAAAAACAATTCTGAGCGCGGTGGTATAAACCACAAAATAAATAAAAGAATAGCCAAACTAAAGTGGCTAATATACAAACAAACGCCACCGCCTGCATGGTCTACAGCCCGGAAGTTACAAACTGAGCTTGACCATCTTATAGAGACCCTACGGGTTAAAAAATAAGCCTCTCACTCTAACTCTCACTCTAATAACAATCAAATAAAGAATTTATTAAAAAACAAAGCCGCCGACATACCAGCAGCAGTGCCGAAACTACAAAAGAGATGTCCTGTTGACTGCGAGGGACCGCTATTCTCATTGCGTTGCGACGTGCAACCAGAAGAAGCAATAACCTGTGCCAACCCAGCAGGAAACATCAAATGCTAAATGTAGAATAGAAATAGAATATTATTAATATAAAACAAATTGTTAAATCGTGCGAAACCCTTTTTGCTCGATACCAATGCAGCCCGTATCTGTCAAACAAAACATAATCAAAGACAAAAAAAATAAAAATTTTCAATTAAAATGTAGGTTATGAATAACAACAGCATCAGTAAATATCCAGTCTCTCAAATAAGTCAGAAAGAATACCCATATAAAAATATAATTACATTAATAGAAATGAATCATCCAACTGATATGGGGTTCATAAACAGTGGACTCCACTGCAAATGTCATTAACAAAGTTGAAGTTGAGAATAAAGACATAGGTTTAATAACCACATTATTGATTATCATCGTAGTAATAATGTGTGCTAATGTATTTTTTAAAATCTATAAATTGCACAATAAGTGTCTAAGTAAAAAATATTTAAGCCAGGCAAATGATAAAATTTAAACAAATTTTAAAAATATAAAACAGCAACAAAGATTACATAAAACAAAATGTATATATATTATATATTTTTGCATTCTAACAATATATATATAAAATTGAATTAAATTCACAATACTAAATAAACTCTTATCAAAATATATAAAAATAAAGAAAATTTGGAACAATATATATATATATGTATGAATATTTAAATATGAATACAGAAAGAGCCATAAGAAAGACACATGAAAGGGACCCAGATTTCAGTAGAAGAATTCAGCAGTTAGTATCTGCAACCCCTGTTATTGTGTACGAGCTAGAAACCCTTTACGTAGACACATATACTGTCATGTCTCTCCATTATTTCACTGCACCGCAACCCAAAAAGGAATAGTACTAACAACCATTCCGGATGTGCAAGTGAGATCAAGAATAGATGAACATCCAATTCTAGGTAGAGCTATTGCTATGATGGTATCTAAGAAATAATCACAACCATAACATATAATGGAATGAAATGAATTATTAAAAGAACTATCAAATATTAAAGTTGAATTTGACCAATTTGACACATAAGTCACTAACACAAAATAGACCGATACAGAAAACAACGGTCAAGAAACATGTAGAAATATTAGTTAAGAGCTGTAATGACACAAGTTAAATCAAGATCATTGGTCTCAAGTATCGAAGTTTTTCATCAGACTAAGATCCATTCTAACATCTATTAGAGAAAGGTTCAATCTTGATAATTCAATACCAAATATTCTTAATACTTCAATAACAATTGAAGCTGGTGACGAACCAGAGTCAAATGAAGCTATTGACCAACAAGATTTGAAAGACGAAGAAATAAATAATCTCACTATCCCAGCTATACTAATGTCTGAACTGGACAACTTTGCAGATTCAGATAATAGCTCGAGCATAGTTGAAGAAAAATTTATTACAATGGCACAATCAAATACTGATTTTATCAACACTGCATCAAAGCTTATAACAGTATTTGATGGTAAAGCAGAAAATTTAACAGGTTTTCTCGATGCATTGGAGATTTTAGAATCAATAAAAATCGAACACGAACAATTTGCTATTTCAATAATAAAAACAAAGCTAAAAGGTGTCGCCAGAAATTTAGTCGGAAATGAAACAACTATATCAGAAGTCATTTCCGGACTAAAGAGCAATGTCAAAGGCGAAACTGTAGAAGTATTATCAGCTAAACTGATGAATTTACAGCATCGCAACAAAACTGCTAACCAATACACATCAGAGGTTGAGCAGATGACAAAAGCCTTAGAAAGTGCGTACATAACGGACGGCCTACCACTTGCGTTAGCCAGAAGTTATTCTACACAGTCTGCAATTAAGGCAATGACAAAGAATTGCGCAATTGATAAGGTAAAACGTATCATGCAGGCTGGCACTTCAAACACCATGAATGATGCCATATCCAAATTTGTCAATAGTTGCACAGAAGCAACAGGGCACGCTAATAGCGTCCTGTATTTCAATGGGCAACAAAACAATAATAGAGGTAGCCGTGGAAGCTACCGAGGAAGGGCCAACTACAACAACAACGGCAATCGCCGATACAATAACAATAATAGAGGAAGAGGACAGTACAAAGGAAATTACAGGGGTCGCGGTAACTCAAGTCGCGGCCACGGTAACAATAACCCCTCTAAAGTACGTGTAGCACAGAGCAGTTCGGAAAACTGTCAGACACCTTTAGGTGCCCAAAATTAAATAAAAAAGTACACACAATAAACTTTAGTCTGAATATGTTTGTAACCTTTTCAAAACACCACAAAACACACACAGGAGCAGATATATCACTAGTTAAAGAAAACTCAGATGTCTTTGATAACATCGATAGAGAAAAAACTGTAAATATTCAAGGCATTGGACACGGCATTTTCACGTCCAATGGCCCAATCCAAATTGAGCTACAGACATACAGATATATTATTCCACATAATTTCCATTTAGTCCCTAAAGATTTTGCAATACCATGTGATGGAATAATAGGAGTTGACTTCATAAAAACTTTTAATTGCAAACTAGACTGTGAACCAGAAAATAATTGGTTCATACTAAGACCAAATAACCTAAAATACCCGATTTATGTTCGAATAAAAATTTAATATTATTACCAGCGAGATCTGAAGTTGTCAGAAAGTTAGACATTAACTCAACAGAAGGTAATGTCTTAATTTCTAACCAAGAAATTACGTCTGGTATAGAACAGGAATTAGCAGCAATTCCCTGGGCGATATTACATTTTCGGCCAGCTTCCCAGGCTGCTAATAACGCTAAGTCAGTAGCGAAGGATATTGAGGCGTTTCTGGTTGATGTCCAGAAGAAGCCCGGGGACGGCGGCATAGCTGCCGCGAAGGCTGCCTTGTTGTTGTCTCCTAGCTATCCTCCTCTGAACGAGAAAGCCGCTGTCGCCGCCCCCGCTTCCATAATCCGCGCCCCGAACAAGAAGTTTAGTGAAGTTGGCCAAGCAGAACTCTGCGCAGCGGCCGAAATTTTTAATCACAAAATTGCAGATTGTAAGCAAATGTCTGCAGACAGTGCGGACAGTCCGGACACAGTGCGCGAAGCTGCACCAACCCTGTCGACTGCCGGAATTGCCGTTTCTACGGGTACCCTTCGGGGCACAGCATGCTGTCTTCGAGCTGCCCGGTATATGCGGCAGCTCTGGCTAGGGTGAATTTTAGACACTAATGTTTAGATTCATCCAAGCAAACTGTGGTCGGGGTCGGGCTGCGGGATGGCTGTTTGCACTGCTGCAGGAGCCATACGTTGGTAGCGGGACGAGTGGTGTGCTGCCGGAATTAATGAGAATATACGCCGACCGGAGAGGCAAAGCAGCCATCCCCGTGGATCACCAGGATGTCATCTGCATGCCGATGGAGACCCTTACCACTGACTATGGCGTATGCGTGAGCGTTGAAGGGAGTTTTGGATCAATCTTCTTTTGCTCCGTATACTGCCAGTTCGACGCCGATCTAGAACCGTACCTCAGGTACATGGACGCGGTCCTGCTGCAGGCCATCAGAACCCCCGCAATCCTGGGACTTGACGGGAATGCAGCATCCCCCCTACGGTTTAGTAAACTCCCTCGGAATCCCGAGGGACACGCAAACCACAGCCGGGGTGAGCTGCTGTCCGAGTGGGTGCTGGGGAGCGGAGCCGTTGCTCTCAACCAGCCTAGCCCGGTGTTCACGTTCGATACCTACCGTAGACGTAGTGATAACGACGTGACGATGCAGCATCAATGTGGGCCACATTCGAGTGGTGAGTGAGCGAGTGGGAGTTGAGTGATCACAGCATGATCAGTGATGTGGCAACACAAGAGAAGAAGAACACAAGAGCAGACGCTCTCCTGGCATGGACGGCATCAATGGCACTATCTGCAAAGCGGTGTGGCGCGCCATACCTCAGCATCTAACGGCGCTATATTCCCGTTGCATCCAGACGGGTTACTTCCCACGAGAGTGGAAGTGTCCACGAGTAGTGGCGCTACTCAAGGGGCCGGACAAGGATAGGTGCGAACCCTCGTCATATGCCTGCTGCCAGTATTTGGCAAGGTGCTTGAGGCCATCATGGTTATTCGTGTAAGAAAAGTTCTTCCGGAAGGATGCAGATGGCAGTTCGGATTTCGCCAAGGACGATGTCTCGACGACGCCAGCCCGGCGCGATACGTGCTCGGGTTCATACTGTGGTTTAAGCGCGTATGCGGATGACCTTCTTGTTGAAAGCAACTCCCGAGGCGTGCTGGAGGACAAAGGAGGACAACTGATGTCCGTAGTTGAATCGTGGGGTACGGAAATCGGTGTAACCGTTTCCACTAGCAAGACGGTGATTATGCTGCTGAAGGGTGCCCTCGCGCGCCTCCCGTTGGTGAGATCTGCAGGAGCAAATCTTCTATATGTTCGCAGCTGTCGGTACCTTGGCATCACGGTCAGTGAGCGCATGAACTTCTTCATGCACATAGCGTCGCTGCGTCAGCGAATGACCGGATTCGTGGGAGCATTGGCACGTGTGCTACGAGCCGACTGGGGATTCAGTCCTCGGGCCAGACGAACCATCTATGCCGGACTCATGGAGCCTTGTGCACTGTTTGATGCTTCGGTATGGTATGTCGTGACGACGAGGCAAGTTGTAGCCAGGAGGCGACTTCTTTCTTGCCAGAGGCTGATCCTTTTAGGATGCCTCCCGGTATGCCGCAAAGTGTCAACCCTGGCGCTGCAGGTACTTGCTGGAGCCCCGCCTCTTGACCAAGCTGCTATGAAAGTAGCAGTCAAGTACAAGTTAAAGCGTGAAGGAGGAGGACGATTGGCTCTATGGCGAGGACATTTCAGGTCTGAGGTGGACACAACGAGTTGCGCGGGTAAACGAATGCCTCCTGTCGGACTGGCAGAGCAGATGGGATGATGGTGATTCCCTCGGTCGGATGACTCACAAGTTCATCCCAGATGCAGGGTTCGTCTACCGAAATCCGAAATTCGTTTTCTCGATGCGCGCAGGATTCTTGATGACAGGGCACGGGTCGTTCAATGCATGTCTGCATAGCAGTGGCCTCAGCCCCCGCGTGCTCATGCGGCGATCCAAATGAGGACTGGGAGCACATCCTATGTGCTTGCCCCCTTTATGGAGACTTGCGAGACCACGATGGACTCGGTCTGCAGCACATTGGCGAAAGCTGGACATTTGGAAGGATTCTGGAGAGCAGCGACAGGACCAAGAGACTCACGGAGTTTGCTTAGGAAGTGTTTCCAAGAAGGAGGGGCCTTTAAGGTCACTTTTCTGTGCCGTGTGGTTGGCGGCCTAGAATTCTGTACAGTTCGCCATAGCTTGTCGTAAGAGGCGACTAACATGGCAGGGCCCCCCATCCGAGCTTGTCGGAGCTAAAGGGGTGGGTCACCGAGCCCACAAACTTCGGTACCACGGGTTGGATAGTGTCCAAGCACTACCAGTTGAGGTAGGCCCCCTAGAGGGAGTATCGTGGTGGCTGTGGTTGATACCTAAATCGCCGGTAGAATCTCTTGATTCGACGTGGAGTTGCGTTATACAATTCGGGTGCTGCGACCCATAGAGCGGCAGAGGTGATAGATACACCTCGCCTCTTATCCAGAGGGAGTATGTTGCCCGGCAAGCGCAGGTAGCAGAGTGGTCGCTATGTACACAGCTATAGCTTTTAGTCTGGAGCGCTGGCAGGCCCATGCACTATATGCATGCACTATGCACTATATGCCTACTTTTAGGTATATTCGAGTGCCGTGGTTGTAATCCCTTCAGTGTGGAACACGCCACGTAAAATTAGATCGGAGAGATCCGAGACACGCCTGCACCCAATACCTGTGCCCGCTTATCCTGTGTCTCCTCGAAGGTATGACCTCCGGAAAAAATGTCATCAACGTATATCTCCCTCATCAACACTTCTTCCGCCTTCGGGAATGAACGCCGCTCGTCCTTCGCTTATTGCTGAATGACCTTGATAGCCGTGAAGGGTGCAGACGCCGTCCCAGAGGTTAAAGTTCACAGAGCATAAGCGATGATGCCCCATCCGCCGTCCGCCATAAAATAGGCTGGTATTGGGCGTCTTCCGGATGAACATCTATACAGCGATACATTTTCTGAATATCCACCAAAAAAACGAAACGATATTTCCGCCAATTCTGTATCACACCAGACATGTCGTTTTGAAGCGCAGGCCACGTCCACAGTATGTCGTTTATAGACCTTCCGTAGCTAGTCCTGGAGGAGGCGCCGAAAAGGATTCTCTGCTTAATCGTATGTGGTTTCTTTTTGAAAACCGCATGGTGCGGAAGAACGCAGGAAGCTATATGCATGTTTGCAGAAGTGCGCGTCATTGTACTGCTTTCACTGCCAACCGCCGGCGCTATGTGCTTGAGCGCAAAGTACTTCTCGATATCCTCGACATATTTGCAGCACCGCTTCGGACTGCTCGATAGACGCCATTCGAACTGCAAGAGCCTATGAGCGCCATCTGATAAGATCATCTTAGAAACTAAGTTTTGAAGGGCAGCCTTACCACGTAACGGCCATCCGATCGACGTACGTCTGGAAAAAAGTCTCGCACCAGCAATTGAGCATTGCCTCGGTGTCCAAGAGTACTCGATGACAGCGTACCTAGGTTGCTTCGCTAGCTTCTTCTGTCAGTCCCGATAGGATCGATTCCAAGCATGTGCTCTGAGCTACGGGCTCGCCGGGCACACCGACCGTGGTGTCTGTCAAAATAATGAGCTCTAACATATCCACTCTCAAGATGAGATCGACTCGCTTCGATCGGGAGAAGTGTGGATCCGTCAGAGGGAGCCCTCGTATGTGACCCCAACGCAGTGATAGAAATTGCGGCTCGGAAGACATGATGTAAAAGAATTAAGAACATATGCCGACTCAACCTTTCATTACCACTTATCCGCCTGTTCGGCTGCATGCTATATAGCTTAAAGAATATTAAATTTATTTTAATTCAGTTATTTGAGTCAGTATAAACATAAATAAACCTATTTATAGTTCTCTTTTTTCAAACATGACGGAATATGGAATCGATTTGGGCTTTGATATGGAGTTCGATTTAAATATGAGCCTGTTAAATGATAATGAGAATATGGATTTTTACCAAATGTAACTGTAGCAGGCAATTCTGAAAATGTGGAGTTCTATAAATTAAAGTCCTCAACGCGCTGCTTACGGTCCGATTACATAGCGACATTCAAAACTGCCACTCCCTCTTCACGAACGCAACTAAAACATCAATTACAAGGGGAACACCATCAACAGTAGGAACAACAACAGCAAATTCAACAGCATACACTGGATATGACAGACCCAAAAATTCACATATTATTTGGCAATAGACAGGGATCCATAGAATCGAAATTTTTCGATAGAAAATTGTCCCAGCGCTTGTGGCAGTGGATTATCCAGTTTAGAACAAACATCACAATTTGCCCAAATGGATAACTTAATCAATGCGTTAAAAGCAGTTAAATTAAAAGTTCCTCTTCTAGGTATTTGTGTAGGTGTCCCACCCCAAGTGCTGCACCCGACCAGATATTATGTTATTCAAAAACAGAAGAATCAAGTGAGACAATATCTAAGCGAATCTTTTAAACCGTCTATATGGGGCTGCAATAATACTGACGTCAAAATGGAAAACAACTCATCGGCGATGTTCAATCTTCAAGGTTCATCTTTAGAAAAAGGAATTGCCTCCCATCAGAGCATACGAACAGATTTGTATCCGATACGGCTGTTATTGCTAAAAGATCGTTGAGTTCTAACGACTCAATGGCTATTTCCACGTTTTCTGATACTTTTCCAAGAAGTGATAACATAAGGATATGTAAAATCTAATTCAAACCTAAATGTATCTACCTCGTGTACTTCTTCGGGAATGATTGATTCCATTAAAATATCTAGTACAGCAAGATCTTTGCAGTGTACTTCAGCCCCCATTTCGACGAGCTTAAGCTCGGTTGCAACAAGTGCCTCAGAGCTACCATCATTCGACAGCGATCCAGATGACCTTTTTTATGATATTCTGCAAAATGACTCATTTTATTTTGACAAAAACTTCAGCTCTGAACTTTCCATTAAACAGGAGCCTTAAAACTTAACTGAAGCTGAAATAAATGCGTTGGCAAAAGATTGGCAAAAGAAGGACAACCACAATATGATTGAACTTGGTACTCTTTTGTGGTTTTTTTGTGGTTGTATGGCTCAGACTTAATTTGTAACAGATATCAATATAACAAAAAGTAAAACTACTATAGATTTTTGAAAACTATGCAAATAATTGGATCTAAACAGATTTCTTTAAATAAATGGTAGCCTAAGCATAAATGATATATAGAACCGGTATAACCGACTATATTAATGTCTACAATATATTAAGTACTTAAATTCTAATAATTTTAAGGAACTGTTAGGAAACAAATTATAATAAATGTAAAAAATAATCTTTAAAGCTATTAAGTTTTAAACGTGCCTACCATATTCGAGCTATATTTCTTGCCGAAATCGAAATCGCACAAGTCGTCGTCGCATGCAGACGTGTATTTCTTAGTGCTTCGCGAAAAAGGATTCAATAATATCAAAAAAGTGCAGCGACAGGTTTCGTAAATCAACATTAACGCAAAAGGACGCTAATGTGTATATTGATTAATTAAATAATTAATATAAAACATAACACTTAAAACTCTAACAAACTCAATCTATATTGCAATGAGTCTAAACGACGGTCGCACACAACGTCAACGTGAGCAAGACGAGGGACGGCTCTCGGTACAAAGAAACAACGCTTACTTCTTTTTTAAAGCAACCGAAAGTAATGCAAGCTCTTCCCAAACACGGTCAATTACCCCAAACTTGACCGAATTCGAACGTAGAGAGCGAGAGAGCGCGTTCTTGCTCCCCCTCGCTACCTTCGATGTCTCTGCAGCCAAAGAGCGCAGCAACTAGCGCCGCAATTTCTTTGACAACGTCAACGGTAACAACAACAACCCCCCAGTAGGTACACAATATATAGGCTTGACCGATCCCTCAGAAATGGTGGTGGAGTCCCAATTTCCGTGGACTCTAATCTCGTTTCCGAGGTGATAAATCTTCAAACTGGAGACTTAGAATTTATCACAGTTAAAATCTCATTGTCTGGGTTAAATTTATATATCACTTGCTCTTATATTCCGCCTAAGTCCGATTCCTTGACATATGAGCGGCACCTAGCAGACATTCAGTCTGTCTTCTCAATGTTATCGGACATGGATCAGCTGGTGGTGTTGGGTGATTTCAACCTACCCCAGGTGGCTTGGTCCATGAACGATAACACCTTAGCTTTAACACCTAAGTCGCATCACGACTTTACTCCTGGCATGTTAGACATGTCACTGGCTCAAATTAATCATATAGGGAATTCTTTAGGTCGTTTGCTCGATCTGTGCTTTCTCTCCGATACGGACGCCGTATCCATTTACAGAGCTCCACCTCTCACACTCCCTGAAGATCCTTATAATACAACATTAGATCTTACGATCGATACGGGGCTATGCACTAAGCCTAAGAACAATTACGCTGATAAGAAAATTCGATGTTTTCGTAAAGCCAACTTTAAAAAAATTAATAACTTTATTTCAGAATATGAAATATGTCGACCGCTCTAGATATATTTTATAGTACATTAAACCTAATTCTTGATCGCTTTGTTCCGTTGCGGTATCCGGCTATGGCGGATAAACCCCCTTGGTATACAAGGCACCTTTCTATTCTAAAAATATCAAGTTAAGATTATTTAAAAAATTCTTAAGAACTAATAGCAATGACTGTTTCGTGCATTATATGGTGGCTCGGTCTAACTTTACCGTGCATAACACTCAGTGTTATCAGAACTATTTAACTCGATGTAAAAACCAGTTTGCCCTGGATCCGAAACAGTTCTATAGTTTTGTTAACCCTAAGCGTTAATCTAAAACCTTTCCGTCTTTGCTATCGTTTGGAAAATCTACTGCAAGCACGGATCAGGAAATTGCCGATCTTTTTGCACAGTTTTTTCAAACTACCTATTCACCTTTGTTAATAAACGCGCAGACTTACGCTTACGATATCCCCCGGTCTAACTTTATTTCCCGACCCACCTTGTCGGAATGTGGGGTTATAAAGGATCTTCAGAATGTGAAGCCAGTCTTTTCGCCAAGTCCAGACGGGGTACCGGGCTGTGTGCTTAGGTACTGCTCTGCTATCCTGGCCAAACCCCTTTTAAAATTATTTAAAATTATTATTTCTGCTTTAGTCTATGCTTCCTCCGGGGTCCCTCAGGGGAGCCACCTTGGTCCGTTACTTTTTACCTTATTCATTAACGACCTTCCCTTGGTTATTAATGACTCCCTAGTACTTATGTATGCAGATGATGTCAAACTCTGTCTGCAATATACTGATGCCTCCTACCAGGTGAAACTGCAATCTGACCTTAATAATTTTCAAAACTGGTGCTCTGCAAACTTATTAAATCTTAATGGCTCTAAGTGCAAAGCAATGACCTTTGCATGGTGTAGCTCTGGAAAGAATTAATGCAGTTGAAGATCTTGGCATCCTACTGGATGCAAAACTTAAGTTTTCCGACCATATTTCCTCTATGGTTAATAAAGCTAGAGGAGTTCTTGGTTTCATTAAAAGGTGGTCAAAGGAATTTAACGATACCTATGTTACCAAGACCTTTTTAAATTTCTTTGGTTCGTCCGATTCTGGAATATGGATCATGTATCTGGGACTCCCAGTATGGGGTTCACCAGTGACTTATTGAATCCATCCAAAAGAATTTTTTAATATTTGCTCTCCGCGGTCTCAACTGGGATGCAAATATACACCTTCCCAATTATAAAAGTAGACTCTTACTAATCAATTTGCCATACCTCGCTAATCGTAGGACGATGCTTGGGGTCGTCTTTATACATAATCTTCATATCAATATAACAAAAAGTAAAACTACTATAGATTTTTGAAAACTATGCAAATAATTGGATCTAAACAGATTTCTTTAAATAAATGGTAGCCTAAGCATAAATGATATATAGAACCGGTATAACCGACTATATTAATGTCTACAATATATTAAGTACTTAAATTCTAATAATTTTAAGGAACTGTTAGGAAACAAATTATAATAAATGTAAAAAATAATCTTTAAAGCTATTAAGTTTTAAACGTGCCTACCATATTCGAGCTATATTTCTTGCCGAAATCGAAATCGCACAAGTCGTCGTCGCATGCAGACGTGTATTTCTTGTGCTTCGCGAAAAAAGGATTCAATAATATCAAAAAAGTGCAGCGACAGGTTTCGTAAATCAACATTAACGCAAAAGGACGCTAATGTGTATATTGATTAATTAAATAATTAATATAAAACATAACACTTAAAACTCTAACAAACTCAATCTATATTGCAATGAGTCTAAACGACGGTCGCACACAACGTCAACGTGAGCAAGACGAGGGACGGCTCTCGGTACAAAGAAACAACGCTTACTTCTTTTTTAAAGCAACCGAAAGTAATGCAAGCTCTTCCCAAACACGGTCAATTACCCCAAACTTGACCGAATTCGAACGTAGAGAGCGAGAGAGCGCGTTCTTGCTCCCCCTCGCTACCTTCGATGTCTCTGCAGCCAAAGAGCGCAGCAACTAGCGCC
Source organism: Drosophila eugracilis (assembly GCF_018153835.1). NCBI lineage: Eukaryota > Metazoa > Arthropoda > Insecta > Diptera > Drosophilidae > Drosophila > Drosophila eugracilis. Next base: position 150,981 of record NW_024573010.1, on the reverse strand, counting down.
GCAATTTCTTTGACAACGTCAACGGTAACAACAACAACCGCAACTGTAACGACAGCGCGTTTAACGACGTCATCAGCTAGCAGCGCAAACAATAATACTGTGCTGCATGAAAAAGAGAACAAAAACAAACAAAATATTAAGCCGGCTGTGCAGACTGGTATGGATCGCTACATCCAAATCAAAAGGAAGCTAAGCCCCCTTAATTCTCAATGCAAAATAACCCGTGGCAATGCTAACATAGCTGCAATAGAAACGCCCACGAACTGAAACCGTCTTAAAGTCTTGGCAGACTATGAGGATGAAGCCGAATCTACTGAAGTCGAAAAAATGAAGACTAAGCCCCCTCCAATTTACATACGAGAAAAAAGTTTCAACGTTCTTGTCAACAAAATTATAGAGCTTATTTGCAAGGACAACTTCCACATAATACCACTCGTAAAGGGCAACATCCAGGAAACAAAAGTTCAAACGAAGTCTGAAGATAATTACAGAATATTATCGAAATATCTCACCGACAAAAAAAAAGAACTTTTACAAGTATCAGCTAAAATGCAGCAAGGGCCAGCAAGTTGTACTTAAAGGCAAAGAGTCCGAAGTATCGCCTGCAGATATAACAAAAGCGCTGCAAGAGAAGGGATTTAGCGCCAAGACAGTCTTCAATATCCTTAACAGGGATAGAAAGCCGCAGCCACTCTTTAAGGCAGCCATTAAGCTCCTAAAGAAATACGAAGTGCACCCTACATACAACCTTCAGTTTGCTGCACTGCGGAATTACGGTTGAAGAGCCGCACAAACGCAATTGCCCGGTACAATGCGCGAACTGCCAAGAATTTGGCCATACAAGGTCTTACTGTAAACTGCGCCGGGTGTTTAGTTTGTGGTGAGCTTCATGACTCCGCACACTGCCCAGCGAGCAAGGATGACCACAACTCGAAAAAGTGCGGCAATTGCGGTTGAAATCACACTGTTAACTATAGAGGTTTGCATAGTTTATAAGGAGCTGAAAAGTCGTATCCACCAGAGGGGAATTACTGCCTGCACCCAAAATAAACAGTTGATAGCCTCCAGGTCAAACCCTGAAGTCTTCTTCTCGACTAGAACTCAGGACTGTCTACCCCAGCCTCAAAAAGCTCATTGCCGCAATCAAAATACCAAGAAAAAGACTTTAAAAGAAATTTGCAATACTGTGTTCGGGTTTATAGCTCTAGATCGGCCAAAACAAGTCGCACAGCCAAAAGAACGACTATTCTGTGGTGCTTCATTTCTCTTTCAAAGCGAACGGTTGTGTTTTTGGCTTTTGCGTCTTCTCAAGCGATTTAATTATTGAATTAATCACCTCGTTTTTGCTACTTTTTTGCAAACGTTTTGCATTTATTGTTATCTGTTTGCATAAAGCATTTATTGCAAACAAATATCAACAACTGTGGTCTGTATTATAACATATTTTTTTAATTTTCTTTGTGCTTTTAGTAACGGAACTTTCACCGCTTACCTCTCCAGCAGAACATCTCTTTTCTATATCTCCCACCGGCTTGTAGCTCTCGAAAACAAACACTCTCTCCATCTCTTATACAACTTGTACTCACTTATGACGCCTCTCTCTCGCTAACACTCTCTCGCCCAACTGTTTCTCTCAAACTCCCTTTCTTCTTCCCTATAATATTTTTCTGGCACAGTGATTTACATCTTGCTAATTATTTGCCAAAATGTCTGATATTATCTGTTGCATTAAAAAATGCAATACAATTGTGTCGGTTGACCAAGTAAGCATCCACTGTTGACTGTGTGATAACATTGCGCACTCCAAGTGTGCAGGGTTTAAGTCAACCACCATTCCGGATGCTTTGGGTCGATCTGACTCTGGCTTACACTACTGTTATGACAGATGTCATGAGGCCGGGTATTGGTTGCTTTTCGAAAAGCTAACGACCTGTTTTCTGCGCTGGACACTCAGTTCAACAATTTACAATTGTTGAATGAGTCTCCTAAGCGCCGGAGGTTACCGCCAGTAATGCAAATAACTCCCTTCTCCCTCCGTCTGATGTTCAACAGTCTCCTTCATTGTCACCGCTACCGTCTACCACTCCAATCGAGACGACACCGGTAACAGCCCATATTTCGGATCCCGAAAATGTTGCTAAGGTGCGTAGGCATTTGTCCGATGAGCAGTCCGAGATAGTCGCATTGGACCCTCCCGTGCCAAATGTTCTACAAGCCCAAAAGAATTTAGCCGTGACTCACCAGAGGAACTTAGGGTCCGGATTACCGGCACCCACTGGTAGCGTGGGTAAACCACTCGCCCCGCCAAAGCCCTTAGTTGGTATTCCCCTAGAGAAACACATTTTTGTTTCCCGGCTTTCCCCTGATACATCCGAATCGGACATCTTAGCTTACATTCAAGCAAAACTTAAAGTCGATATTAGGGTGGAAAATATCACTAAATTTAAATATTCTTACGCTAGGAACGTGGCATCTTTCAAGATCCGTGTTCCTCAGATGGCTTTTGACGATATCTGTTCGACCAATTTCTGGCCGCAACATATTTTCGTCCGAGAACATCAGCTTAAAAATAAAAAAAATAAAAAAAGTCACCCTTTAGGAGTAAAGCTTCCACAAGTAAACGCTCCTGCCAACCCAAAAAACTAACATCATCCATAATTCTTTCGTACCAGAACACAAGAGGCTTACGCTCTAAACTTTCTAATTTGTTCTCGGTAAGCTTCTCGTTTGCATCCCAGGTCATTGTGTTTACCGTAACCTGGCTAACTCCAGAAATTCTTAATTCTGAAGTTTTCCCCAGTAGGTACACAATATATAGGCTTGACCGATCCCTCAGAAATGGTGGTGGAGTCCCAATTTCCGTGGACTCTAATCTCGTTTCCGAGGTGATAAATCTTCAAACTGGAGACTTAGAATTTATCACAGTTAAAATCTCATTGTCTGGGTTAAATTTATATATCACTTGCTCTTATATTCCGCCTAAGTCCGATTCCTTGACATATGAGCGGCACCTAGCAGACATTCAGTCTGTCTTCTCAATGTTATCGGACATGGATCAGCTGGTGGTGTTGGGTGATTTCAACCTACCCCAGGTGGCTTGGTCCATGAACGATAACACCTTAGCTTTTAACACCCTAAGTCGCATCACGGCTTTACTCCTGGCATGTTACACATGTCACTGGCTCAAATTAATCATATAGGGAATTCTTTAGGTCGTTTGCTCGATCTGTGCTTTCTCTCCGATACGGACGCCGTATCCATTTACAGAGCTCCACCTCTCACACTCCCTGAAGATCCTTATAATACAACATTAGATCTTACGATCGATACGGGGCTATGCACTAAGCCTAAGAACAATTACGCTGATAAGAAAATTCGATGTTTTCGTAAAGCCAACTTTAAAAAAATTAATAACTTTATTTCAGAATATGAAATATGTCGACCGCTCTAGATATATTTTATAGTACATTAAACCTAATTCTTGATCGCTTTGTTCCGTTGCGGTATCCGGCTATGGCGGATAAACCCCCTTGGTATACAAGGCACCTTTCTATTCTAAAAATATCAAGTTAAGATTATTTAAAAAATTCTTAAGAACTAATAGCAATGACTGTTTCGTGCATTATATGGTGGCTCGGTCTAACTTTACCGTGCATAACACTCAGTGTTATCAGAACTATTTAACTCGATGTAAAAACCAGTTTGCCCTGGATCCGAAACAGTTCTATAGTTTTGTTAACCCTAAGCGTTAATCTAAAACCTTTCCGTCTTTGCTATCGTTTGGAAAATCTACTGCAAGCACGGATCAGGAAATTGCCGATCTTTTTGCACAGTTTTTTCAAACTACCTATTCACCTTTGTTAATAAACGCGCAGACTTACGCTTACGATATCCCCCGGTCTAACTTTTTATTTCCCGACCCACCTTGTCGGAATGTGGGGTTATAAAGGATCTTCAGAATGTGAAGCCAGTCTTTTCGCCAAGTCCAGACGGGGTACCGGGCTGTGTGCTTAGGTACTGCTCTGCTATCCTGGCCAAACCCCTTTTAAAATTATTTAAAATTATTATTTCTGCTTTAGTCTATGCTTCCTCCGGGGTCCCTCAGGGGAGCCACCTTGGTCCGTTACTTTTTACCTTATTCATTAACGACCTTCCCTTGGTTATTAATGACTCCCTAGTACTTATGTATGCAGATGATGTCAAACTCTGTCTGCAATATACTGATGCCTCCTACCAGGTGAAACTGCAATCTGACCTTAATAATTTTCAAAACTGGTGCTCTGCAAACTTATTAAATCTTAATGGCTCTAAGTGCAAAGCAATGACCTTTGCATGGTGTAGCTCTGGAAAGAATTAATGCAGTTGAAGATCTTGGCATCCTACTGGATGCAAAACTTAAGTTTTCCGACCATATTTCCTCTATGGTTAATAAAGCTAGAGGAGTTCTTGGTTTCATTAAAAGGTGGTCAAAGGAATTTAACGATACCTATGTTACCAAGACCTTTTTAAATTTCTTTGGTTCGTCCGATTCTGGAATATGGATCATGTATCTGGGACTCCCAGTATGGGGTTCACCAGTGACTTATTGAATCCATCCAAAAGAATTTTTTAATATTTGCTCTCCGCGGTCTCAACTGGGATGCAAATATACACCTTCCCTCTTATAAAAGTAGACTCTTACTAATCAATTTGCCATACCTCGCTAATCGTAGGACGATGCTTGGGGTCGTCTTTATACATAATCTTCTTAAGGGTGAAATTGATAGCCAGGCCCTTCTAGGCCGCCTGAATATCCATGTACCCCTTAGGAATACTAGAAACTATATTGCTCTATCCTTAGAGCATTGTAGTTCGAACTTTGCCCAACATTAAACATTTCGGGTACTATGTTCAAACTACAATGATCTTTATAAAATTACTTCTAACTCTTCTCCTAACACTTTGAAAGTTTCGATACTAATCCATTTAGTACAAAACTAACTTTCCTCGTATCTTTCGTAATCCACTCGGATCTATCCCCGTGTTCCGAGCCGTACGTCAGACGGAAGCGCAAAAAAAAAAAAAAAGAACCGAACACGGCTCAGCAGCATCAACCGCCGGAGCAGCCAAAAAAGTAACTTTGAAGCTATGATATGCAGTCTACAACAAAGCCTCACGGAGTTTATGTCGTTTATGCGTACAACAATGCAAGATCTGATGTGAAACCAAAATCTATTAATACAAATGCTGGATTCACAACAATCCCAACGAATATCTACGTGGAACGCTAACGGGGTTTCGCAGCATAAACTCGAGTTAGCGCAATTCCTACTAGTCAATCAAATCGACATAATGCTGCTTTCAGAAACACATCTTACAAACAGATACAATTTCCAAATACGAGGATATTCATTTTATGGAACAAACCATCCAGATGGTAAAGCACACGGCGGGACTGGAATTTTAATCAGAAGCCGTGTTAAGCACCATTATCATACGAAATTTGCTAAAAACTACCTACAGGCCACATTTATAAATATACACCTAAATACTGACAAGCAATTAACGCTAGCCGACGTATACTGCCTCCATGCTTCACCATTGGCGAAGATGAGCTTATGCAGTTTTTCAACTCACTCTGAGACCACTTCATAGCAGCAGGAGACTACAATGCCAAGCACACACACTGGGGATCTCGTCTCGTGACTCCAAAAGGAAAGCAGCTCTATAATGCAATTATCAAAGCCAAGAACAAGCTCGACTATGTTTCTTCTGGCACACCAACATACTACTTAATAGACTTTGCGATTACCAAAAACATTCCTAACAAGAGGAAACGCTATAGTCGAGTGCCGCGACCATAAGATACCCGTTACTGTTTTACAAAATTTTAAAATATTATTTTGCTAGTGGAAATTCACAAGGCGCCACCTATTGTCAGAGGAAGTATGTTGAGTATGCTTATAGTGACGTCACTGCCCATGTGAAGCCTTATAACTTAATTTCTTTATAAATAGCGAAATAATGTTCCGATTTGAAAAATCTTTGGTAAATCGATAGGTATTAACCGACTTTTGAGCCTTGTGGGCGTATGGGTGGGTGTGGCCGGATAGTAGTACCACTATAAGATGCGCTGCCATCTAAAGATTATACTTTTTGAATTTCAACTTTCTAACTGCAATAGTTCCTGAGATTTCAGCAATTTTAGTTTTTACAGTTTGTGGGCGTTAGAGTGGGCGTGGCAGGATGCTGTAATAAACTTGCGCTGTCCCGGGACCTCAAGAATCTTTATGCTTAATCTCAACTTTGTATCTGCTATAGTTCCTGAGATCTCAGCGTTCATACGGACGGACGGACGGACGGACAGACGGACATGGCTCAATCGACTTCGCTATTGATCCTGATCAAGAATATATATACTTTATAGGGTCGCAAAAGCTTCCTTCTATCTGTTACATACTTTTCAACGAATCTAGTATACCCTTTTACTCTACGAGTAACGGGTATAAAAATGTGATAAGCGCCGAATGCCTTTCGGATCTTTCATCTGATCACTCGCCAGTTCTTTTTACTCTACTCCGACATCCAAGAACATGGGATTAACCATTAAAACGGACCTCACATAAAACCAATTGGGTTAAGTACAGGAAGTATATAAGCTCCCATATTGATCTAAGTCCTCACCTCAGCGATGATGCCAACGTAGACAGTTTTGTCAATTCACTGGAATCTGTACTCGTCTCTGCAGCTCAAGTTTCAACACCTCATACTATAAACACACAATGCAATCAAAAGAAGACAAATCTACAAATCGATCAGCTCGTCTTCGAAAAGCTTTACGCTTTCGTCGAGAATGGCAATTTCACAGATCGCCATCTGCTAAGCAAAACTTAAAACATGCTTCACGTCAACTTGCTTAAGCTCTACTGCAAGAAAAAACATACATCCACCGCCGCTACATTGAACAATTCTCAACTTATAGAACAAAACACTCACCATTGAGAGCTCACCCAACTCTGAGCTCACCAAAAGAAAACGTGACCAACCACCTTAAAAATGTTTTCCAACCAAATCCCTCCACTAATGCGTTTACTCTGCCGACTCTATCATATGAGCCCCAGCCTCAACATGAGCCAATTCAGTTTCGCCCAAATGAAATCTTGAACATCATCAAAAGACAACTGAATCCGAAAAAATCCCCGGGCTGTGACCTCATAGCTCCCAAAATGATAGTTGAGCTCCCACACTGCGCCTTTTGCACTCTCACCCAGCTCTTTAATGCCATCGCAAAACTTGGCCACTTTCCAGTGAGATGGAAAAAGTCAATTATAATAATGATAGCAAAGCCGGGGAAAGACCACACTATCCCCACGTCATATAGACCTATAAGCCTACTCTCTTGCCTATCTAAACTCTTTGAAAAATGCCTAGTGACTCGGATAAACACATACCTGAGAATCCAATAAGGAATCCCGTCACACCAATTTGGGTTTCGTGAAAAGCATGGAACAATTGAGCAGGTCAACCGGATAACATCAGAAATTCGAAACGCTTTCGAAAAAAGAGAGTACTGTACTGCCATACTTTTAGATGTCTGTCAATTTGATAGAGTCTGGCTAGAAGGTCTAATGTACAAGATCAAGACAATGCTCCCCTACAGCACTCACAAGATTTTAGAGTCTTACCTTCACGACAGAAAATTTGTTGTGAGGTGCAACACTCCTATATCTGACGATTACACTGTTGGAGCTGGAGTTCCTCAAGGTAGCGTGCTAGGGCCAACACTATTTGTCCTCTGCACAGCAGACTCCCAACAAGCACACGGCAAACAACATCTACGTTCGCCGATGACACAGCTATTCTTAGCCGCTCAAAAGTCCCGATTCAACCAACTGCGCAGCTAGCTCTTCATATGGTCGATGTTGAAAAATGGCGATTGGCGAATTAAAGTGAACGAACTAAAATGCAAGCACGATACGTTCCCTCTGAACAGGCAAAACTGCCCGCCGATTACGTTAAACAACACTCTACTCCCACAAGCAAACGAAGTAACATAAATAGGAGTACATCTCGACAGAAGACTCACATGGCGCCGGCACATTGAAGCCAAAACAACACACCTAAAGCTTAAAGCCAGCAGCCTTCATTGGCTTATCAACGCCCGGTAACCTCTTAGCCTTGATTATAAAATCCTGCTGTACAACTCGGTACTAAAACCTATATGGATGTACGGCTACCAGTTATGGGGGAACGCCAGCAATAGCAACATTGACATTGTCCAGAGAGTTCAGTCGAAGATTCTTAGAACAACCACCTGGGCACCGTGGTACGTTCGCAACGAAAACATACACCGCGACTTAAACATTCTACCGGTCAAAGAAGTGATCGCAGAACAAAAGGTAAAGTACTTCACCAAGCTATCGGTGCACCCTAACCACCTGGCGAGAGGTCTAACAAGGTTGAGCAACCAATCACGCCTTCGTCGCAATGACCTATCCACCCAGCGACCGACCTGAGGGACGCGCAACCAGAATGCAGTCTTATTATACTGTTAGTTAAATTTTAATGTTAAGATTCGTCAACTTATTGTTAGTCTCAAAATTAAGTGTAGATTCAATAAATAAACGCAAAGCTAAAAGGAAGGGCAGTGACGTCACTTGTCGCTTTGGGATTTTCCACTGGCAAAAGGAATATTTTAAAATTGTACAAGAAAGTAACGGGTATCTTATAGTCGCGGCACTCGACTATAACGTTTCTTCTGGATTATTTCTAGGTTTCAAAAGATAGCAGCTCAGAAAGTTCGCGATGGATCGAAACCAATAGAAGCTCAGGTTTAAAAATTAAATCCTTTGAAATTGTTTAAAAAAAGTATCCAATAAAACCCCAGCTTAAAAATGGACTTGGAATAAATTAATATTAATATCTTTCCATTTGCTGGATTTAAGATATCTACAAGTCAGGGTAAAAAAAGAAGAACAAAACTTGAAACATTTTTAAAATAAATTCAGTAAACCGGTTCTTAAGGTCCCTACGCGGCGCAGATTTTTTACAGTATCCTGTCACTCTCACTCTAACGCCAACAAGTCACGGAAAACTTAAATTTTTTAAATCTCATGAACTGTTAGAGCTAAAAAGTTGAGATTAGGTATGTATAATCTTGAGATTACAGCGCATCTTATGGAGTTACTATTATCCGCCCACACCCGTTCTTACGCCCACCAAGCTCGAGGGACGGTTTTCGCATTTTGCGAAAAGCTGACATCTCGGTAAATATTAGTGATAGAAAGTTAAGATTCAGAATGTAGGTTTTTATGATTCTCCAAATGCGAATTATTTATTTCCATCTAGCCACACCTACGCTAACGACCACAAAACCAGGAGCCAGAAAGTTGTGCTTAAGAATTCGTATTTAAGAGATGCCATTGCACCTCAATACGAGTTTTCATCCGGCCACGTCTACTCTAACGCCAATAAACAGGGGAAACCTTTGTCGTCCATAATAGTAGAGTGTACGTCTTCGTTTATCCTTCTATAACATTTTTTGTCAATATCGATCGATTTACCAAAGATTTTTCAAATCGGAACCTTATTTTGCTATTTATGAAGAAATATAGATCTCACATGGACATCAGTAACTCAACATGCTTTCTTTGACAAAAGGTGGCGCTTTGTGAATTTCCACTAGCAAAATGAATATTTTAAAACAATAATGGGTATCTTAAATTCGCGGCACTCGACTCTTGTTTATTTTTGTAAAAATGTATTGGCAATGATTTTCAAATATCTTCACATTGAATTGTAGAAAAAATTTCTTTAAGAAATTTCATTTTTTATTGAAATAGTTTTCGTGAAACAGATCTTGCCACAATTGGTCTCAACTTCAAAATAAAGTGAATGCAAGAAGATTTCTATAGTAGATTTTTATTTATTTTGAACTACTTTTAAAAAATGTAGAATGTTGTATGCATTTTTTAGAGCACACACCTCCTTTGACATGATTTTTACAATAAGGAAATTTGTTTTCCCTAACCGGTTTAATGACGGACACTGTATGTACTCGACATTAATCAAATGGTGGTTTCCAAAAAATGACTGTGGAAAGCGTTTCCTTTCCATTCCCTTGAAGATAATTTGTTTTCGAATAGTTATTGCCTTAAGGTATCGTCACGTTTGCGCAAAAGTGTCTCTCCCATCGTTCCAACAAAAGCCAATAGGCAGGTATACAATACTTTTTATAATATCATACATCTTAATTTGTTCAATGTTACTGTTACAATGCCACATGAGGAATTTTCCAACTTATATTGGACATTTCAAATTTAAATGTTTGTTTCAGTTTTTTTTTCAAAAGCTCTAATCTAGGTTTTTAGTTAGCATTAGCTCAAGTTCATGTTAACAATTTAACAAAACCTTTATATAGTATTCAGCAAGCCCCAATAACTTTTTTAATGGGACAGAAAAGTTAAAGTATGGTCCTATAAAAAAGTCATCTGCACCACTCCATCCAGAATTTGATAGATTTTGACTTTGAAGGTTATCAAGTGATACAAAATTTTTACGAGTAGTTGTCATACCAACAAATTGAGTTCTTTCAATCTCGCATCCATTTATTTGATACTTGTTTTCATTAAAAAAGTAAGCCATACAATTATTTTTAAAAATGTTGCAACATTACCAGTTCTAGGACCGACTGTTGTATATGACAAATTTACAATTAGTAATGCTTGGTTGAGTGTATGAACCAGGTCTTTTATTATAAATAATCATTTTATCATTTTGCCCAGTGCAGACGTGTATTTCTTCAGCGCTCTTACAGTGTGTTCGTAAGCGTAGTAACATGCGGTAAAAATATTAAAATAAAAGCGAAAGGACGCTGGCAGCGATTCCAAATAGCAAGGGTTTTTATTCCCTGCAAATTTAACATCTAAACCACAAAAAAAAAACATAAGGAAAACTGAACAAATGCTAGCAACCAAGCCAATAACTAGTGCACCCGGAAAAAAACGACTACAAGCCGCGAAAGACAACAACAGCAACAAGACGAGCGCCGACTCTCTGTTGCTCGAAACAACGCGTACTTATCGTATGTCTCTCCGGAGCCAAAAAGTATTACAATGTCTTTGACCGCGACCGAAGACGTCTCTCGGTCGCCCCGACTCCTAACCCCAAGCAGCGTTGCCGTTACTCAGTCTTGGAGCTCACAATGCCCTTCCCCCTCTCCCCGATCGATGCACTTCCGCCAGTTTGGACAATCTCTTCTACGGTGTCATCGGTAACTACCGTTTCTGCAAATACAACAACAACTGCGTCTACGATGTCGTCGGCTCCCCAGCCAATTCTCTCATCGCAAGCTGAACTAACAACAACCACAGCTACTGCTATTACTTCAGTTACAAAAACTACGTACACTAAGCAAAACCAAAACAAAACGCAGCAAGCGGGTTCGGCCATACAGACCGGACTTAATCGGTACATTCATTTCAAGCGTAAGCTCAGCCCACAGAATAACGCCGTATGTAACAAGTCAAAAATAAACCGTGTCCAAACTGAAAATAAAATACCCGGGAATTCTAACAGCAATAGATTTGCGCTCCTAGCAGTAAATGAACCAGAACGGGCTCAGGAGACCCAACCGAAAGCTAAGCCCCCACCTATTTAAATTTGGGAGAAAATTACGAACGCCCTGTTAAACAAATTTTTGCGCTGACTGGGGACGGAAACTTTCATGTTGTTCCGGTCACAAAAGGGGATATCCATGAAACCAAGCTTCAGACCAAATCTGAAGAACAGTTCCGAGCTGTTTCCAAATACCTGGAGGAAGCTAGGAAAAGCTACTACACGTACCAATTTAAAAGCAGCAAGGGCTTGCAAGTGGTAATAAAAAGAATAGAGCCAGACGTAATCACCAAGGAAGTTATCGAAGCTCTTAAGGATAAAGGGTTCTCTGCAAAAACGTTAGTAATATCGTGAACAGAAAAAAAAGAGACGCAACCACTCTTCAGGGTCGAGCTCGACCCAGACAGCAAAGTCCTAAAGAAAAATGAAGTGCATCCAATTAATAATCTGCAATACTTATTGCACCGAAAATACCGTGGAAGAGCCACTTAAAAGAAACGGCCCAGTGCAATGCATAAATTGTCAGGAGTATGGACACACCAAGGCTTACTGTTCACTTCGAACAGTCTGTGTAGTTTGTGGAGACTTCCACAACTCGGCCAACTACCCTGCCAATAAAGAAGACCCCAAAAAGAAAAAATGCGTCAACTGCCAAGGTAACCACAAGGCAAACTACAGAGGCTGCCCGATCTACAAGGAGATAAAGGACCGAATGCGTAAAGTGACTGCAGTGCGTCATCAGAATACCCAAAATGTGTACTATTACCCGCGTACGACGCCGGAAGTTTTCTCCGACACGGCTGCCTCACTGGGTCAACTAAATACCCAGAAGGGCTGCTCATACGCCGATGCCCTTCGATCAGGGACGGAAAACCCACTCCAGCCTAATTTAGGAAACGCTCAACAGACCCAACTTCAGTCGCAAGGCACTCTGGAATCTATGATGATCACCATGCAACAAAGTATGATGGAATTCATGCCATTCATGAAAACGACCATGTAAGCACTGGTTCATAACGAGAACATGGTGCTACAGCTACTTGTAGCTAAGCAGTACAAATAACAAATGGCAAATCTACGAATAACGATGTGGGACGCCAATGGCGTTTCACGGCAAAACCATGAAGTAAAACAGTTTCTGAATGATAATCGTATCGACGTTATGCTACTGGCAGAGACGCACCTCACAAACAAATACAACTTCCAAGTAATAGGATACACTCTCTACCGCACAGATCATCCAGATGGTAAAGCCCACGACGGAGCTGGCATCCTAATCAGGAAACGCATCAGGCACCACCTTCACCGAAGTTTTGCAACTAATTATTTGCAAGCCGTCAAGCAGTGCAAGCAGTCAGGCAACGGATACCTCACCATAGCCGCTGTCTACTGCCCACCTCGTTTTACAATTTCTGAAGGACAATTCATGGACTTCTATAGCCTGCTTGGAGATCGTTTTATAGCCGCAGGGGACTATAATGCCAAACACACGCACTGGGGATCAAGCCTTGTGACTCCTAAAGGAAGGCAATTATACAATGCAATCATAAAACCGAACAACAAATTAGGATACGTTTCCCCTGGCAGCCCCACATTCTGGCCAACAGACCCCAGGAAAGTCCCAGACCTAATAGACTGTGCGGTGACAAAAAACATTCCACGAAATTTAATAAGCGCCAGAGCACTTTCGTACCTGTCTTCAGACCATTCTCCTGTGCAAATAACTCTCCTTCAAAGCACAAAAATTACAGATGACCCTCACAGGTTGACGTCACACAGAACCAACTGGTTAAAATACAAAAAGGTTTGTAAGCTCACACATCAAATTAAACTTTCGATTTAACGATTCATCGACTGCTCTACCGATGCTCTTGAAGAAGTATTCGTGGAGGCAGCCACTATCGCAACACCAATAGGCAGGGAGATGCAAACCAACCAACTTAAAACTAATCTGCAAATTGAACGGCTAGTCCTAGAAAAGAGAAGCCCGTGACGTGCCTGGCAAACAAACAGATCGCCGTCATCAAAACAACGTCTTAATAAAGCCACTCGCTTAATAAATCACCTGCACCTGCGGTATATTAAAATACTTTCGCCAACCAGTACAAAACATCCTCTCATCCAAATCTGAGCTTCCATATCGAAACAGTCACGCCGATAAGAAATTCATCTGGCAGCTGGGTTCGCAGCGATAGAGCCGAAACTTTTGCTTTACATCTCAGAAACGTCTTCCAGCCGAACCCTGCCACAGGTTCATTTGTACTACCACCATTTCTGTCACCATTGTTTCAGCCGAAGGAGATCGCGAATGTCAGAAACTGAAACAGAAAAAGGCCCCTGGCGGTGACCAAATAGCCCCAAAAACGATAACCGAACTTCCAAACTCTGCCATTGAGGTTATTTGTAAGCTCTTCAATGGAATCATGACACTCGGCTACTATCCAAAAAATGGAAAAAATCTATTGTCATTATGATACCGAAGCCCGGAAAATACCATACAATTTCGTCATCCTACACGCCAATCAGTCTATTATCGTGTTTGTCTAAGTTGTACGAAAAATGTCTTCTAATAATACCATATCTAGAAGCACATAATGTTATCCTTGCTCATCAATTTGGCTTCCATCAAAACTATGGAACAATTGAACAAGTAAACAGAATAACATCAGAAATTCGCACAGCCTTTGAGCATCGGGAATACTGCAGCGCAATATTACTCGACGTATGTCAAGCCTTTGATCGAGTATGGCTAGATGGTCTCATGCACAAAATTAAAACACACTTGCCTGGATACACTCATAAGCTTCATGAGTCGTATCCTATACAATAGAATCTTCGCAGTAAGGTACAACACATCAACATCCGGCGACTACATTATCAAAGCTGGAGTCCGGCAAGGCAGCACGATAGGGCCTACTCTGTTCCTCCTATACACATCGGATATTCCCACGATTGAGCAGCTAACAACATCTACGTTCGCTGACGACACCGCAATTCGAAGTCGCTGCATAGAGAGTTTTTCATTGTAGGACGCTTTTTGTTTGTCTATTTCATCTTTTACAGTAAGAATGCCTAGGTCCCTGTGGATGTTTAGATTGCGAATATAACATGGTGCCCCAGTGATAATTCGGAGGGTTTTTGATTTGACGCGCTGTATAATGACTACGTTCTGTGAATGGGCGTTAAGAATCCAGTGGAGGCTGTTGGCTTTCAGTTTTAGATGTTTTTTTTTGCATTGGATGTGTCTTCTCCAGGTTAGTCGTCTGTCAAGGTGGACGCCGAGGTACGTTACATCGTTAACTTGGAGAATCTGCGTGTTATTCAATGATAGTGGAGGGAAAGTTTGCCTGTTGAGGGTAAGCGTTATGTGTTTACATTTTTGTTCATTTATTTTAATCCGCCAATCAATCTACTAAGAGGAGGAGATTTGCTAGCTGTGTAGTGGCTCGGTCTGGGCACCCCAAGCGACTTCGAATTGCGGTGTCGTCAGCGAACGTAGATGTTGTTAGCTGCTCAAGGCGTTTCTGAGATGTAAAGCAAAAGTTTCGGCTCTATCGCTGCGAACCCAGCTGCCAGATGAATTTCTTATCGGCGTGACTGTTTCGATATGGAAGCTCAGATTTGGATGAGCCCTCCACAGAGGATGTTTTGTACTGGTTGGCGAAAGTTTTTTAATATACCGCAGGTGCAGGTGATTTATTAAGCGAGTGGCTTTATTAAGACGTTGTTTTGATGACGGCGATCTGTTTGTTTGCCAGGCACGTCACGGGCTTCTCTTTTCTAGGACTAGCCGTTCAATTTGCAGATTAGTTTTAAGTTGGTTGGTTTGCATCTCCCTGCCTATTGGTGTTGCGATAGTGGCTGCCTCCACGAATACTTCTTCAAGAGCATCGGTAGAGCAGTCGATGAATCGTTAAATCGAAAGTTTAATTTGATGTGTGAGCTTACAAACCTTTTTGTATTTTAACCAGTTGGTTCTGTGTGACGTCAACCTGTGAGGGTCATCTGTAATTTTTGTGCTTTGAAGGAGAGTTATTTGCACAGGAGAATGGTCTGAAGACAGGTACGAAAGTGCTCTGGCGCTTATTAAATTTCGTGGAATGTTTTTTGTCACCGCACAGTCTATTAGGTCTGGGACTTTCCTGGGGTCTGTTGGCCAGAATGTGGGGCTGCCAGGGGAAACGTATCCTAATTTGTTGTTCGGTTTTATGATTGCATTGTATAATTGCCTTCCTTTAGGAGTCACAAGGCTTGATCCCCAGTGCGTGTGTTTGGCATTATAGTCCCCTGCGGCTATAAAACGATCTCCAAGCAGGCTATAGAAGTCCATGAATTGTCCTTCAGAAATTGTAAAACGAGGTGGGCAGTAGACAGCGGCTATGGTGAGGTATCCGTTGCCTGACTGCTTGCACTGCTTGACGGCTTGCAAATAATTAGTTGCAAAACTTCGGTGAAGGTGGTGCCTGATGCGTTTCCTGATTAGGATGCCAGCTCCGTCGTGGGCTTTACCATCTGGATGATCTGTGCGGTAGAGAGTGTATCTTATTACTTGGAAGTTGTATTTGTTTGTGAGGTGCGTCTCTGCCAGTAGCATAACGTCGATACGATTATCATTCAGAAACTGTTTTACTTCATGGTTTTGCCGTGAAACGCCATTGGCGTCCCACATCGTTATTCGTAGATTTGCCATTTGTTATTTGTACTGCTTAGCTACAAGTAGCTGTAGCACCATGTTCTCGTTATGAACCAGTGCTTACATGGTCGTTTTCATGAATGGCATGAATTCCATCATACTTTGTTGCATGGTGATCATCATAGATTCCAGAGTGCCTTGCGACTGAAGTTGGGTCTGTTGAGCGTTTCCTAAATTAGGCTGGAGTGGGTTTTCCGTCCCTGATCGAAGGGCATCGGCGTATGAGCAGCCCTTCTGGGTATTTAGTTGACCCAGTGAGGCAGCCGTGTCGGAGAAAACTTCCGGCGTCGTACGCGGGTAATAGTACACATTTTGGGTATTCTGATGACGCACTGCAGTCACTTTACGCATTCGGTCCTTTATCTCCTTGTAGATCGGGCAGCCTCTGTAGTTTGCCTTGTGGTTACCTTGGCAGTTGACGCATTTTTTCTTTTTGGGGTCTTCTTTATTGGCAGGGTAGTTGGCCGAGTTGTGGAAGTCTCCACAAACTACACAGACTGTTCGAAGTGAACAGTAAGCCTTGGTGTGTCCATACTCCTGACAATTTATGCATTGCACTGGGCCGTTTCTTTTAAGTGGCTCTTCCACGGTATTTTTCGGTGCAATAAGTATTGCAGATTATTAATTGGATGCACTTCATTTTTCTTTAGGACTTTGCTGTCTGGGTCGAGCTCGACCCTGAAGAGTGGTTGCGTCTCTTTTTTTCTGTTCACGATATTACTAACGTTTTTTGCAGAGAACCCTTTATCCTTAAGAGCTTCGATAACTTCCTTGGTGATTACGTCTGGCTCTATTCTTTTTATTACCACTTGCAAGCCCTTGCTGCTTTTAAATTGGTACGTGTAGTAGCTTTTCCTAGCTTCCTCCAGGTATTTGGAAACAGCTCGGAACTGTTCTTCAGATTTGGTCTGAAGCTTGGTTTCATGGATATCCCCTTTTGTGACCGGAACAACATGAAAGTTTCCGTCCCCAGTCAGCGCAAAAATTTTGTTTACCAGGGCGTTCGTAATTTTCTCCCAAATTTAAATAGGTGGGGGCTTAGCTTTCGGTTGGGTCTCCTGAGCCCGTTCTGGTTCATTTACTGCTAGGAGCGCAAATCTATTGCTGTTAGAATTCCCGGGTATTTTATTTTCAGTTTGGACACGGTTTATTTTTGACTTGTTACATACGGCGTTATTCTGTGGGCTGAGCTTACGCTTGAAATGAATGTACCGATTAAGTCCGGTCTGTATGGCCGAACCCGCTTGCTGCGTTTTGTTTTGGTTTTGCTTAGTGTACGTAGTTTTTGTAACTGAAGTAATAGCAGTAGCTGTGGTTGTTGTTAGTTCAGCTTGCGATGAGAGAATTGGCTGGGGAGCCGACGACATCGTAGACGCAGTTGTTGTTGTATTTGCAGAAACGGTAGTTACCGATGACACCGTAGAAGAGATTGTCCAAACTGGCGGAAGTGCATCGATCGGGGAGAGGGGGGAAGGGCATTGTGAGCTCCAAGACTGAGTAACGGCAACGCTGCTTGGGGTTAGGAGTCGGGGCGACCGAGAGACGTCTTCGGTCGCGGTCAAAGACATTGTAATACTTTTTGGCTCCGGAGAGACATACGATAAGTACGCGTTGTTTCGAGCAACAGAGAGTCGGCGCTCGTCTTGTTGCTGTTGTTGTCTTTCGCGGCTTGTAGTCGTTTTTTTCCGGGTGCACTAGTTATTGGCTTGGTTGCTAGCATTTGTTCAGTTTTCCTTATGTTTTTTTTTTTGTGGTTTAGATGTTAAATTTGCAGGGAATAAAAACCCTTGCTATTTGGAATCGCTGCCAGCGTCCTTTCGCTTTTATTTTAATATTTTTACCGCATGTTACTACGCTTACGAACACACTGTAAGAGCGCTGAAGAAATACACGTCTGCACTGGGCAAAATGATAAAATGATTATTTATAATAAAAGACCTGGTTCATACACTCAACCAAGCATTACTAATTGTAAATTTGTCATATACAACAGTCGGTCCTAGAACTGGTAATGTTGCAACATTTTTAAAAATAATTGTATGGCTTACTTTTTTAATGAAAACAAGTATCAAATAAATGGATGCGAGATTGAAAGAACTCAATTTGTTGGTATGACAACTACTCGTAAAAATTTTGTATCACTTGATAACCTTCAAAGTCAAAATCTATCAAATTCTGGATGGAGTGGTGCAGATGACTTTTTTATAGGACCATACTTTAACTTTTCTGTCCCATTAAAAAAGTTATTGGGGCTTGCTGAATACTATATAAAGGTTTTGTTAAATTGTTAACATGAACTTGAGCTAATGCTAACTAAAAACCTAGATTAGAGCTTTTGAAAAAAAAAAAAAAAACAAACATTTAAATTTGAAATGTCCAATATAAGTTGGAAAATTCCTCATGTGGCATTGTAACAGTAACATTGAACAAATTAAGATGTATGATATTATAAAAAGTATTGTATACCTGCCTATTGGCTTTCGTATTTGGCGCCCTAAAATTTGTTGGAACGATGGGAGAGACACTTTTGCGCAAACGTGACGATACCTTAAGGCAATAACTATTCGAAAACAAATTATCTTCAAGGGAATGGAAAGGAAACGCTTTCCACAGTCATTTTTTGGAAACCACCATTTGATTAATGTCGAGTACATACAGTGTCCGTCATTAAACCGGTTAGGGAAAACAAATTTCCTTATTGTAAAAATCATGTCAAAGGAGGTGTGTGCTCTAAAAAATGCATACAACATTCTACATTTTTTAAAAGTAGTTCAAAATAAATAAAAATCTACTATAGAAATCTTCTTGCATTCACTTTATTTTGAAGTTGAGACCAATTGTGGCAAGATCTGTTTCACGAAAACTATTTCAATAAAAAATGAAATTTCTTAAAGAAATTTTTTCTACAATTCAATGTGAAGATATTTGAAAATCATTGCCAATACATTTTTACAAAAATAAACAAGAGTCGAGTGCCGCGAATGTAAGATACCCATTATTGTTTTAAAATATTCATTTTGCTAGTGGAAATTCACAAAGCGCCACCTTTTGTCAAAGAAAGCATGTTGAGTTACTGATGTCCATGTGAGATCTATATTTCTTCATAAATAGCAAAATAAGGTTCCGATTTGAAAAATCTTTGGTAAATCGATCGATATTGACAAAAAATGTTATAGAAGGATAAACGAAGACGTACACTCTACTATTATGGACGACAAAGGTTTCCCCCTGTTTATTGGCGTTAGAGTAGACGTGGCCGGATGAAAACTCGTATTGAGGTGCAATGGCATCTCTTAAATACGAATTCTTAAGCACAACTTTCTGGCTCCTGGTTTTGTGGTCGTTAGCGTAGGTGTGGCTAGATGGAAATAAATAATTCGCATTTGGAGAATCATAAAAACCTACATTCTGAATCTTAACTTTCTATCACTAATATTTACCGAGATGTCAGCTTTTCGCAAAATGCGAAAACCGTCCCTCGAGCTTGGTGGGCGTAAGAACGGGTGTGGGCGGATAATAGTAACTCCATAAGATGCGCTGTAATCTCAAGATTATACATACCTAATCTCAACTTTTTAGCTCTAACAGTTCATGAGATTTAAAAAATTTAAGTTTTCCGTGACTTGTTGGCGTTAGAGTGAGAGTGACAGGATACTGTAAAAAATCTGCGCCGCGTAGGGACCTTAAGAACCGGTTTACTGAATTTATTTTAAAAATGTTTCAAGTTTTGTTCTTCTTTTTTTACCCTGACTTGTAGATATCTTAAATCCAGCAAATGGAAAGATATTAATATTAATTTATTCCAAGTCCATTTTTAAGCTGGGGTTTTATTGGATACTTTTTTTAAACAATTTCTAAGGATTTAATTTTTAAACCTGAGCTTCTATTGGTTTCGATCCATCGCGAACTTTCTGAGCTGCTATCTTTTGAAACCTAGAAATAATCCAGAAGAAACGTTATAGTCGAGTGCCGCGACTATAAGATACCCGTTACTTTCTTGTACAATTTTAAAATATTCCTTTTGCCAGTGGAAAATCCCAAAGCGACAAGTGACGTCACTGCCCTTCCTTTTAGCTTTGCGTTTATTTATTGAATCTACACTTAATTTTGAGACTAACAATAAGTTGACGAATCTTAACATTAAAATTTAACTAACAGTATAATAAGACTGCATTCTGGTTGCGCGTCCCTCAGGTCGGTCGCTGGGTGGATAGGTCATTGCGACGAAGGCGTGATTGGTTGCTCAACCTTGTTAGACCTCTCGCCAGGTGGTTAGGGTGCACCGATAGCTTGGTGAAGTACTTTACCTTTTGTTCTGCGATCACTTCTTTGACCGGTAGAATGTTTAAGTCGCGGTGTATGTTTTCGTTGCGAACGTACCACGGTGCCCAGGTGGTTGTTCTAAGAATCTTCGACTGAACTCTCTGGACAATGTCAATGTTGCTATTGCTGGCGTTCCCCCATAACTGGTAGCCGTACATCCATATAGGTTTTAGTACCGAGTTGTACAGCAGGATTTTATAATCAAGGCTAAGAGGTTACCGGGCGTTGATAAGCCAATGAAGGCTGCTGGCTTTAAGCTTTAGGTGTGTTGTTTTGGCTTCAATGTGCCGGCGCCATGTGAGTCTTCTGTCGAGATGTACTCCTATTTATGTTACTTCGTTTGCTTGTGGGAGTAGAGTGTTGTTTAACGTAATCGGCGGGCAGTTTTGCCTGTTCAGAGGGAACGTATCGTGCTTGCATTTTAGTTCGTTCACTTTAATTCGCCAATCGCCATTTTTCAACATCGACCATATGAAGAGCTAGCTGCGCAGTTGGTTGAATCGGGACTTTTGAGCGGCTAAGAATAGCTGTGTCATCGGCGAACGTAGATGTTGTTTGCCGTGTGCTTGTTGGGAGTCTGCTGTGCAGAGGACAAATAGTGTTGGCCCTAGCACGCTACCTTGAGGAACTCCAGCTCCAACAGTGTAATCGTCAGATATAGGAGTGTTGCACCTCACAACAAATTTTCTGTCGTGAAGGTAAGACTCTAAAATCTTGTGAGTGCTGTAGGGGAGCATTGTCTTGATCTTGTACATTAGACCTTCTAGCCAGACTCTATCAAATTGACAGACATCTAAAAGTATGGCAGTACAGTACTCTCTTTTTTGGAAAGCGTTTCGAATTTCTGATGTTATCCGGTTGACCTGCTCAATTGTTCCATGCTTTTCACGAAACCCAAATTGGTGTGACGGGATTCCTTATTGGATTCTCAGGTATGTGTTTATCCGAGTCACTAGGCATTTTTCAAAGAGTTTAGATAGGCAAGAGAGTAGGCTTATAGGTCTATATGACGTGGGGATAGTGTGGTCTTTCCCCGGCTTTGCTATCATTATTATAATTGACTTTTTCCATCTCACTGGAAAGTGGCCAAGTTTTGCGATGGCATTAAAGAGCTGGGTGAGAGTGCAAAAGGCGCAGTGTGGGAGCTCAACTATCATTTTGGGAGCTATGAGGTCACAGCCCGGGGATTTTTTCGGATTCAGTTGTCTTTTGATGATGTTCAAGATTTCATTTGGGCGAAACTGAATTGGCTCATGTTGAGGCTGGTGCTCATATGATAGAGTCGGCAGAGTAAACGCATTAGTGGAGGGATTTGGTTGGAAAACATTTTTAAGGTGGTTGGCAAACGTGCTGGCTCTGTCTGCGCTTGCGTAATAGGCATCACGGTTTCTTTTGGTGAGCTCAGAGTTGGGTGAGCTCTCCATAGTGAGTGTTTTGTACTATTAGTTGACAATTGCTCAATGTAGCGGCGGTGGATGTATGTTTTTTCTTGCAGTAGAGCTTAAGCAAGTTGACGTGAAGCATGTTTTAAGCTTTGCTTTGCAGATGGCGATCTGTGAAATTTCCATTCTCGATGTAAGCGTAAAGCTTTTTGAGGACGAGCTGTTCGATTTGTAGATTTGTCTTCTTTTGATTGCATTGTGTGTTTATAGTATGAGGTGTTGAAACTCGAGCTGCAGAGACGAGTACAGATTCCAGTGAATTTAAACTGTCTACGTTGGCTTCATCGCTGATGTGAGGACTTAGCTCTATGTGGGAGCTAATATACTTCCTGTACTTAACCCAATTGGTTTTATGTGAGGTCAGTTTTAATGGTTGATCCCATGTTCCTGGATGTCGGAGTAGAGTAAAAAGGACAGGCGAGTGATCAGATAAAAGATCCAAAAGGCATTCGGCGCTTATCATAGTTTTGGGAATGTTTTTGGTAATCGCAAAGTCTATTAAATGGGGAAGTTTCTTTAGGTCTACCCGCCAGTATGTTGGTGTGCCAGAAGAAACATAGTCGAGCTTGTTCTTGGCTTTGATAATTGCATTATAGAGCTGCTTTCCTTTTGGAGTCACGAGACGAGATCCCCAGTGTGTGTCCTTGGCATTGTAGTCTCCTGCTGCTATGAAGTGGTCTCAGAGTGAGTTGAAAAACTGCATAAACTCATCTTCGCCAATGGTGAAGCGTGGGGGCAGTATACGGCGGCTAGCGTTAATTGCTTGCCAGTATTTAGGTGTATATTTATGGATGTGGCCTGTAGGTAGTTTTTAGCAAATTTCGTATGATAATGGTGCTTAAAACGGCTTCTGATTAAAATTCCAGTCCCGCCGTGTGCTTTACCATCTGGATGGCTTGTTCCATAGAATGAACTATGAACAATGGAAATTGTATCTGTTTGTAAGATGTGTTTCTGAAAGCAGAATTACGTCGATGTGATTGTCTAGTAGGAATTGCGCTAACTCGAGTTTCTGCTCCGAAACCCCGTTAGCGTTTAACATAGATATTCGTAGGGAAGTCATTATTTGGATTGTTGTGAATCCAGCATTTGCATTAATAGATTTTGGTTTCGCATCAGATCTTGCATTGTTGTACGCATAAACGACATAAACTACGTAAGGCTTTGTTGTAGACTGCATATCATAGCTTCAAAGTTACTTTTTTGGCTGCTCCGGCGGTTGATGCTGCTGAGCCGTGTTCGGTTCCTGGTATGCTGATTGCGGCAATGAGCTTTTTGAGGCTGGAGTAGACAGTCCTGAGTTCTAGTCGAGAAGAAGACTTCAGGGTTTGACCTGGAGGCTATCAACTGTTTATTTTGGGTGCAGGCAGTAATTCCCCTCTGGTGGATACGACTTTTCAGCTCCTTATAAACTATGCAAACCTATATAGTTAACAGTGTGATTTCCACCGCAATTGCCGCATTTTTTCGAGTTGTGGTCATCCTTGCTCGCTGGGCAGTGTGCGGAGTCATGAAGCTCACCACAAACTACACACCCGGCGCAGTTTACAGTAAGACCTTGTATGGCCAAATTCTTGGCAGTTCGCGCATTGTACCGGGCAATTGCGTTTGTGCGGCTCCTCAACCGTAATTCTGCGGTGCAGCAGGAACTGAAGATTGTATATAGGGTGCACTTCGTATTTCTTTAGGGGCTTAATTTCTGGTTCGAGCTCAACCTTGAAGAGTGGCTGCGGCTTTCTATCCCTGTTAAGAGTATTGAAGACTGTCTTAACGCTAAGTCCCTTCTCTTGTAGCGCCTTTGTTATCTCTGCAAACTATACTTCGGACTCTATGCCTTTAAGTACAACTTTCTGGCCCTTGCTGCTTTTTAGCTGATACTTGTAAAAGTTTTTTTTGTCGGTGAGATATTTCGATAATATTCTGTAATTATCTTCAGACTTCCTGGATGTTGCCCTTTACGAGTGGTATTATGTGGAAGTTGTCCTTGCCTTATTGGCTCTATAATTTTGTTGACAAGATTGTTGAAACTTTTTTCTCGTATGTAAATTGGAGGGGGCTTAGTCTTCATTTTTTCGACTTCAGTAGATTCGGCTTCATCCTCATAGTCTGCCAAGACTTTAAGACGGTTTCAGTTCGTGGGCGTTTCTATTGCAGCTATGTTAGCATTGCCACGGGTTATTTTGCATTGAGAATTAAGGGGGCTTAGCTTCCTTTTGATTTGGATGTAGCGATCCATACCAGTCTGGACAGCCGGCTTAATATTTTCTTTGTTTTTGTTCTCTTTTTCATGCAGCGCAGTGCATATGTATTATTGTTTGCGCTGCTAGCTGCTGACGTCGTTAAACGCGCTGTCGTTACAGTTGCGGTTGTTGTTGTTACCGTTGACGTTGTCAAAGAAATTGCGGTGCTAGTTGCTGCGCTCTTTGGCTGCAGAGACATCGATGGTAGCGAGGGGGAGCAAGACGCGCTCTGTCGCTCTCTACGTTTAAGAATTCGGTCAAGAGCTTGCATTACTTTCGGTTGCTTTAAAAAAGAAGTAAGCGTTGTTTCGTTGTACAGAGAGCCATCCCTCGTCTTGCTCACGTTGACGTTGTGTGCGACCGTCGTTTAGACTCATTGTAATCGAGGTTGAGTTTGTTAGAATTTTAAGTGATATGTTTTATATTAATCAATATAAACATAAGCGATTTCATCGCCGAAAGCGTCTTTTTGCGTTGTTGTTGGTTTACGAAACCAGTCACTGCACTTTTTTGGATATTATTGAATACTTTTTTTCCCCGGAGCACAATAAAATACACGTCTGTAAACGACGACGGTTCATTGCACATTTCTTCATAAATAGCGAAAATCTTTGGTAAATCGATAGAGATTGACAGAAATATGTTATATGAAGTCAAGCGAAGGCATTCGTAATAATAATATAGACGCCACAGTTTTCCGCGAATTGTGGGCGTTAAAGTGGGCGTGGCCAGATGAAAACTACTGGCAAGTTGCAGTGGCATCAATTAAATACGTGTTCTTAAGCACAACTTTCTAGCTTCTAGATTTTCGCATTGCGAGCATCTTTAAAACCTACATGCTTAATCCGAACTTTCTATCGTTTATAGTTACCGAGATATCAGCTTTTCTAGAAAATGCGAAAACCTCTTTTAAGCTTGGTGGGCGTAAGAGTGGGTGTGGCCCGATATTGGTACCACCATAAGATGCGCTGGCATCCCAAAATTATACATACTGAATTTAAGCTTTCTAGCTCTAATAGTTCCTGAAATTTAAACAATTTTTGTTTTTCGTGATTGCGTTTCGGCGTTAGATTGGGCGTGGCAGGAAATAATCTTGCGCTGCGTATGAACCTCAAGAATCTTCATGCTTTATCTCAATCTTATAATCTTATAGCTCGTGAGATCTCAGCGTTCATACGGACGGACGGGTGTGGCCGGATATGGGTACCACCGTAAGATGCGCTGGTATCCCAAGATTATACATAGTGAAATTCAACTTTATAGCTCTAATAGTCCCTGAGACTTAAGCGATTTTAGTTTTTCGTGATTTATGCGCTTTAGAGTGGGCATGGCAGGTTGCGGAAATAAACTGAGGACCTCAAGAATCTTCATGCTTAATATCAACTTCCTATCTCTTATCGTTCCTTAGATCTCAGCGTTCATACTGACAGACGGACATGGCTCAATCGACTTCTCTATTGAACCTGATCATGAATGTATGCATTTTATAGGGTCGGAAAGGCTTCCTTCTACCTGTTACATACTTTTCAACCAATCTAATATACCATTTTACTCTACAAGTAACGGGTATAACAAATTAACGTTTTATGTGAAATGAAAAAAATACTCTTTTTCTTACTTTTTAAGAATAAATGTATTTGGGAAAATACACCGGTTAAGATTTCTATGCCGCATTCTATCAGACAAGGAAATTAGTGTCGATCCCGAGACAGTAGATGTTATCACTTCATTCCGAGACCCGAGATATAATGAGGAGATGAGAAGCTTCCTAGGTCTGGTCACTTACGTCGGGAAGTTCATTACGGATTTAGCCGATCGCATAGATCCGAGGGAATGGTTGGGAAAGGACACCAAATTTGTCTGGTGCCCCAAAGGGCTGGAAAGGAAAAGATCTCAGGCACTTTGACTCGTCTGTGTAACATATCATCGACGTAGGATTTTGAGTCAAGAGCTGAATATAGCATTTTTGTTATACTGGAGAGCTTAAGCCGTATGTCTCTGATAGCAGAGAAAATCTTCCTTGATGAAGAAATTGTGGATGCCAATATTTGATTCATTGACTTCCGCCGCATAAAATAACCTCTACCCGTTCCGATTCGAGTTTTCCACAATTGGGAAAATCCTACTGAGAGAATACTATTTAATCATTCCGACTTCTCTACGGGGAAAGGTGATAGAGCTAGCCCATGAAGGCCATCCAGGCGAATCCGCAATTAGGCGAAAGCTATGCTCCAAGGTTTGGTGACGTGGCATAGATCGTGCGATTGAAAAGTTTGTAAAGGCCTGCAGAGATTGTCTTGCAAACAAACAATACAGCACCGATGAGTAGAACAACGTTTCCAAAGGGCCCTTGGATTTGTTTGGTCCCTTGCCAAATGGCGAAATCATACTCGTTTTCATTAATTATTACTCCCGATACATGGAGTTTAAATACCTGCGTTCTATAACATTAAAGACCATTATCGATGTAATGAAAGTAATTTTCTGCAGACTTTAATTTCCCAAATACTTACGGACGGACAATGGAAGGCAGTAAATCAGTAATGAGCTTAAAGAATATTGCAAGGTTTGTGGCATTGAGCAGATTGGAACTCCTTACTGGCCTCAGGCAAATGGTGAGGTTGAAAATATAAACAGATCGCATACCAACACAAAAATTTGTGTTGATGTACAATGTATCCCCACATAGTTGCACAGGTACGGCACCTACGCAGTTAATCTTTAACGGGCTGATCCTTGATAAGATGCCAGAGAATCAGGACTTATGCGCGAAAGTATAAGACTCAGCAGAACGAGATCAAGACTGCATTGAAAATCAGAAGGGGAAAGAATCAGCTGATAAAAAGAGAGGGGCGAAGGAAATTGATATAGGAATAGGTGACAAGGCCCAAATTAAAAATATTGTGTTCCCACATAAGCTAACACCAAACTTTGACCCTACCGAATACGATGTTATTATTAAAAAAATGGGGGCGTGGCACCGCCCACAACCTCAAGATCATATGATAACTCAAAAGCTAAGCAAGATATTTCCATTCTATTTTTTGATTTGAGTTCATATGGCCAATTGATTTCAGATGTGAAAAAATTATGGGCTTGGGAATATGTTTGTTTGCTTTTTTAAAACTCAAGAACAATGTTTGTAATAATAATTTAGATTTTTTTTAGTAATAGAAGTCGCTGCACGCATAATTTAAGGAACAATCCAGCATTGGCTTACTTAAGGTTACTGTCTGGTTAAATTCATTCGAATAAGAATGAAATACTCTAAAACATTGTCTATATTTCATTGATGGACTCGACTGGACTCACTTTTAATGTCAAATCTAAATATATGTTTCTTAGACTACTTACATTTTCACCCTATTATTAAAATACCACGAGTTTTTCCAACATCTGACATACAAAAAAAAATAATACAAGCCGACACTACTAAGAACCCAATTCAAAGTTTTTAATTACATTCTCAATTTTTTTACTTTTTACGATTTTAAAACTTCGCTCAAATCCCAATATTGCCACTGCTTGTAAAGATAAACAGCAACAACTGTTTTAATCAGCTGATTTCTTCGTAGTGGCGCTATCTATTAAAAATTCTGTTATGCAACACTTAAAATTAATCTAATGTGAATGCAATTCAGTTCAAATTACTTTAACTTTTAACCTTCAAAAAATGATTTTAGGCCAGAAATTTCTTATAGTGCATCTGGGGTTTTCACTCAGCCATACATACGCACACACGAATACAGAGTCTTACCCAGCCTTGCCGTTCTCTGACGTGCACTCATTTTAAAAATTATAATATATGGGTTTATGACTTCTGTGCCAGAATCCATACTGACAAAAAGGTCCTGCGGAGTGGTGAGGGGAAATCCTAGTCACAGGAGACGACAGATAATGGATTTCGGGGGAAACCATGTTTTAATCACTAATGTGACAGGGTAATAATACTACTTGCCCCCAAAACAAAAAAGCTTAGATCTCTGTAACTATAAGAGATGGGAGTTCGGATTTGACATACATATTTATACCCGTTACTCATGTTGTAAAACGGAATCTTAGATTCTTTGAAATCTATGTAAAAGGTAGAAAGAAGCGTTTCGGACCCTATTAGAAGACCCTAAATACCGACTCAGCATATCCGCCTTTGGGGGCCGTCCTGGGTCCCATTGGTTTCCGTTATGGTGAGTTATGCTCATTTTGTCATGCGGTCGGCCTGCCGACTACAGCTAAGGTCCTCAGTTCTGTTTTATAACTATTTGAATAAAGAGCACTTGGCTCCATAAAAGCTTACTCCGGCTATCGCCGTCATATTATGTGCATTCGCTCACTGAGATTAAGGCCAGGGGTATAGGGGGGCAGTAACCCTCTCGACATATACTTCATTTTTCTCACCTGGCCACCTGGGAGCAGCATCCCGGCCGCCAATTCCCATCTATCTTGACACTCACTACTACTCAGCAAGCACCGTACCGGTGCCACCTCATCGGCCTGATCTGGATCAGCTTTACCACCGAGCAACCGACTATAAGATAACTGGCGCTTAATGAGCAAAATAAACTAGCGACCTTCACAATTTTCAAGAAAAACATGTAAGTACGGCTTCAACAAACATACACAAAAATTGCACAAAATAAAAGTGCGCCTTATAATTGGCGAAAATAAATATAACTTGCACACGTTTAAAAAAAATATATAATAATAAAGCTGCATTTGTGATCTGCATCATATAAAATTTTTTATTTGTGAAAATATATTTGAATAAATTAAATAAATATAAAATATATTAAAGTGTTTCGCCATTCAAACGGAAGATTCGGCTATATGTACTGAACCTCGTATGAGTTAGGTGGCATAAGTTCAAGTTTTTAATGAACTTTCCAGGTCCGTATAGAGAAATTAAAAAGGAAGTCGTGAGTGATAGTGAAGAAGGAGAGATCCGGGGCTTTAGACCAGAACAGGCTCAAATCGAAGAGAAAGAGGACATAATAAACGCGAACGAATTGCAAAACATTATCCAGGGCGCCCTAGCGCAATAGGAAGCTAGGCTCCGAGCAGATTTTGAAGCTCGAATCAGTTCCGTTAATATGATATCATATCTCCCTCAGGTGGAGGCCTACCAAAGAGTCCCAGTACTGCTAGGAGCACCCCATGCGATATCGCGCTCCACGTAATAAAGTCAGTACCAGATTTTAACGGTGAGCAAGACGAGTACGTATCGTATAGGCTATATGCCATGGACGCATACGAACATTTTAAACCTTACCAGGGCAGCTGTACCCATTATCAAGCAGTTACCATTTTCAGGTATAAAATTAGGGGCCCAGCGCGAGCGTTGCTGGTATCACACAACACTGTGCTTAATTTCCATGCCATGCTGGCAAGATTAGACTGCTCCTACGTATATAAAATTTCGTTGAGGCTGTTGCGACCACAGCTTGAGGCGGTTTGCCAAAGTGACCAAAGCCTCATGCAATACTATGACGGTGTTGAGCGTAAACTAACCCTCGTCACGAATAAAATTGTCATGACCCACGACATTGAAAGAGCCACACTGCTCAACAATGAGGTAAGGGCGGACGCTCTACATATGTTTATCTCTGGTCTAAAAAAAAACCTGAGAGCAGTCGTATTCCCGGCACAGCCCAAAGACCTTCCTTCGGCATTGGCATTAGCTAAGGAGACGGAAGCCACCATCAAAAGAAGCCAGTTCGCGGCAACGTATGCTAGGGCAATGGAACAGAAGGCACAGAATTCTGTCTTTCGTAAGACTCAATACAGCACTCCCGTAAACAAGGAAACGAAAAGAACCCTCATTATTTAAAAAAACCAGATAGGAACCAACAAAATGGTTCAGATCGGAAGCCAAAAAACTGAGCCGACCGTGGCAATCCCTGTCAGGCAGCAGAGCCACTGGACTAGAACCCATGGTCTTCTAAGTCCAAGCAACATCCATATTTTAAACAAATCCAAAATGTATCACAACCTCAAAATATGCAGACAAAAAATTCAAAAAGACCTAACTCCTCAGATAGGATAACTGATAAAAGGCGCCAGCGGCTTGACAACATCGAGCAGACCACAAGTGCCAAAGACTAAGAATGTGAGAGCGCTGCGGTAGCCGCGCTTAGCGCAATCGAAGACGACAGCGTCTCGGTCGTCTCCCATGACCTTCTCAATTTTTTAGAGAGCAGTCCCGTCTACCGTTCATCATTTTTATTGATACAGGGGCAGCGAAAAGTTATATAAAGCCCGTAAGGGGGCTTAGAAACATAACGCCAGTAGCTTCACCGTTTAGGGTGAATTCAATTCACGGGCCCTACGGCATAAATAAAAAGTGCCATATAAGTGTCTTGGGAACAACTTCCCCATTTTTCATATTAGATTCCGTAACAATATTTGACGGGATCATAAGATTCGACTTGCTAACGCAAATCGGAGCCACCCTCAATATGCAAACTAAAAAAATTTGGTATTGTTCTGTGTGTGAGGACCTGCAGTTTCTTGATTGCGACAATGTTAGCTTTATCAACATAAAGGACACAGTCGTTCCAGAGTCAGTAAAAAAGGAATCTGAGTAATGAAAAAAAGATCTAAGGTCTTCTCCGACGCAACTCAAACCTTGCCGTGTAACACAAATATTGTGGCAACTATTAACACTGAGGATAACAACCCAGTGTATTCTAAAATGTCCCCATGGGTGTCGCAGAGTTCGTTAATAATGAAATAAAAGACCTAATGAAGTCTAATATAATATTATAACCCCGTCGAGATCACCGTAAAATAATCCAACTTGGGTGGTCGATAAAAAAGAGTCAGATGAGACAGGTGGTAGGAAAAAGCGTTTGGTAATCGACTTCAGGAAACTGAACAAAAAAACCATTCCTGATAAATACCCCTTGCCAAGTATCGTGTTAATACTGGCAAACCTTTGCAAAGCCAATTATTTTACAACTCTAGACTTAATATCTGGCTATAACATTTTTTTCCTCTCGGAACAAGATCGCGAAAAAACCTCATTTTCAGTCAACGGAGGCAAGTATGAATTCTGCCGTTTGCCTTTTGGATTAAAAAATGCTGGTAGCATTTCTCAAAGGGCAATTGAAGACGTATTGAGAGAGCAGATAGCGAAATCGTGTTACACATATGTTGACGATGTCATCTTTTCGGAAAACGAAAAAGAGCATGTCTGTCACAATGCCTGGGTTCTGAAAAAATTAGGCCAAGCTAATATGACCATCTCGAAAGAGATACACACATTTCTGATAAAAGTGAGCAGATCGAAATAATTACCGCAGAGCACCATCGTGCACACAGAGCTGCTCAGGAAAATATCAATTAAGTCCTTCGCGACTATTATTTTCCAAAAATGTCCAAGTTGCCGACTGAAATAGTGACAAGTTGCAAAATATGCACTTTAGCAAAGTATGACAGACACAGTCATGTGTCGGCGAAATGCTGCATATTGACATTTTTTCCACCGATAAAAAACTATTTTTAACGGCCATCGACCAGTTCTCCAAATTTGCGATAGTACAACCAATAGTGTCTAGGACAATAGTAGACGTGAAAATCCCTATCCTCCAACTAGTAAACTTATTCCCAATTATAAAGACAACATACTGTGATAGTGAAGCGTCTTTCAGCTCTGAAACGATCACATCGTTACTCAAAACTCAGTATGGCATAGATGTTGTAAATGCACCCCCGCTGCACATTAGTTCAGACGGACTAATCGAACGCCTCCACAGAAATAGCGAGGTGCATCAAAATGGATAGGCAAATTAATGATACACTGGAGCCATTTATGCCGTTGAATATAATAAAACATTACATTCGGTCAGTAACCAAAAACCCATTGATGTAATCCACTCTGCTTCCGACAAAGTTAATCAAGCAATAAAATTTAATATTAAAAAGCACAGTGGGATGATCTTGACAGGTGTAACCCATCAAGACAAAATATAATATTTGAGGTAGGAGAAAGTGTGTACTTAAGGGACAATAAAAGACTAAGCAATAAGCTAACTCCGTTATACACGGAAAAACGCATAGAATTACTTTGATCATTCGAGCAATTTGACAGAGTTATCAATTATGATAGACGAAACAGCTCCGCTCTTTTTCCACAATCGCACCTACGAAAATTCTTAGATGTTGATACTGATCAAATTATAAATATTTTATCCGTAATTAAAATACACCACTGAATTGCCAGAAGCCTTGACTTTTTAGGCACCGCGTTAAAAGTGCGGGCACACCTGATGCAGCTGACCTCGAAATGTTAAAAATGACCGAGTCCCGGTTAATGTAATCAAACAATAGACAAGTAGTTAATAACGCCTAAACGCAAAAGCAGATTAACAAACTAACCGATGCTGTCTACGAAATCATTAAGGCAAAAAAGAATGACCTGGTTGACCACCCCACATTTATACGAAGTTCTTTTGGCCAGAATTAGAATGCTTATTACAGAGATTCAGAATCTGATGCTCACGGTCACACTTGCAAAATCAAATATCATAAACCCTGCCATTTTTAACCATGAACATTTGAAGTCCGTTTTAGATGGCCACCTTCAGAGGTCCCCGTTATCAGCCTAATAGAGGGATCTAATTAATCTAAAAGTCCTTGAGTCCAACAATATTATTCACGTGCTCATTGCATACCCTATCACGTAAAAAGGTTACAATCTTTCCCGTGGACAACGTGGTAGCTGAGTGCAACCAGTCACTGACGACAATGTCGACAATGTACGGAGCATTCTGCAAACTGGCAACCCAGGACACCTGCGCCAGAGGTCTACACGCAGGGGTCACGGCGCATTGCGAAACGCAGGCCAGCCACCTAAGCCCCATTAAGCCGGTAGACGATGGTATAATGATAGTCAATAAGTGTCCGGTAATAGTCAGCACGGATGACGGCCCCACTATAGAAACAAATGGCACGCATCTAAGACCATTTGAGCGACTAGCCTTTGTAAACGGCACAAAATACTTGAACCGGCGTGAAAGCATAAGAAAGACTGCGGGCGTGATGGCCTGCTTAACAATATCAGGCATGACCACATGCTTAGTATGGAAACGATTCAAACCCTCAAAAACGAAGTCAAGTCGGCTGGATTATTGAACATCTGGATCGCTGTCGTCGTGGGAGTAAGCTTTTTGATCAGCAGTTTCATCCTCCTCCATCTCGTGTGGAGGAGATGACGAGATGCATGGGAATTGCAACACGTTTCCGAAACCTTTAAGACGACCGAGGACGGTCTTACTCCTAAGGGGTGAGTAGTTAACACTACTGAGGGGTAACAAACAGTCGGTAGACATCTTGGGTGATTCTTGGATCACCCTAGTCTTTCTAGATGCCGACTGACCGTATCCGCCCTTGGAGGTCGTGCCTGGGTCCCATTGGTTCCCGGCATGGTGAGTTATACTCATTATACCCGTTACTCGTAGAGTCATTATACCCGTTACTCATAGAGTAAAAGTATATACTAGATTCGTTAAAAAATATGTAACAGATAGAAGGAAGCGTTTCCGACCCTATAAAGTATATATATTCTGTCCGTATATATTCTGTCTGTATATATATTATATTATATTATATAATATACATAGTCCGACCGTCCGTCCGTACAAGATACAACGGTGAGATTAAGCATCCTGCCACGCCCACTCTAACGCCCACGAATCACGAAAAATTAAAATCGCTAAAATCTCAGGAACTATTTGGGTTAGAAAAATAAAATTCAGTATGTATAATCTTGGCATGCCAGCGCATCTTATGGTAGTATCATTATCTGGGCACACCCACCCATACGCCCACCAAGCTCAAAAGACAGTTTTCGCATTTTCAAGAAAACCTGATATCTCGGTAATTATAAGAAATAGAAAGCATTGTTTTTTTCCATCTAGCCCACAAAACCCGGAAAACCGAAAATGCAAAAATCTCGGGAACTATAAAAGCTAGAAAGTTAGGCTTAAGAATACGTATTTTAGGGCTGCCACTGAAACTTCACACGAGTTTTAATCCGGCCACGGCCACTCTAACGCCCACAAACCGGGGAACACTGTGGCGTCTATAATAATATTATGAATGCCTTCCTTTGACCTTGTATAACTTACTCCCGTTAATATCTATCTATCTCCCGTTTTCGTACAGCTAAGTTTCTTAGTTCTGTTTTATAACTATTTGAGTAAAGAGCACTTAGATCCATAAACTTTACTCCGGCTATCGCCGACATATTATTTGCGTTCACCCACTGGCAGTAACCCTCTCGACATAAACTTCATTTTACAACGAATCTAATATTCCCTGTTACTCTGTGTGTAATGGGTATAAATATGCATGTCAAACCCGATCTCCCAGCTCTTATAGTTACCGAGATCTAAGCGTTTTTGGTTTCCGGATTTTGTGTGCGATCGGGTGGGCGTGCTCAGTTGGTGAACAAATAATACGCTGTTAATCTGTCACATTAAAGACTAAAACATGGTTTCCCCCACCACGAAACCCATTATCAGGTAGAAGTTGCCAAGCGCTCCAGTAGAGTTGCTGCCCAATCTCCGCTATTGGTTGGTACCAGTGGTGCTGGTATTTCACACACTCCATACACGCCTGCTCCCTCATTGCCACCGTTGCCGATGCCAACACTTAGCTGTGGATTTCTGGGCCCTGTTTATAACGACGATTGACAGACATCCTTACTTTACCAAGATGGATAAGCTACGGTGGCTTATTTCATATCTGCGGGAGCCAGCCTTGGAGACTGTGAGAGCGTTAGAGATTACTGACGGGATGTGACCTCTTAGGCTCCGCCAGCTAACGCGTTTGTGACCCAGGGTCAGCAGTGTTCTTGCCAACCGCCAACATACTCGTTCGTGTCCGATCAGGAGCCTTCCTTTCCCGCCGAGCGCTACTAGATTCCGGCTCACAAGTTTACCTCAGGCTCCCAACAGAGCGCTACGAGTGGATTTGCTGATTGGAGCCAGCCTGTTTTTCGATCTGCTCTTAGTTGGGCAAATCCAACTAGGAAACGGTCTGCCCCTTGTGCAGAATACGCGTTTCTGGAGAAGGTTGCACCCCTGGGAAACTTTATGTGGCCGCTTCATCAGAGATCACCAGCCCCCTGAGCTCCTCCTGCTACTCTAGCGAGACTGAGGAGGTTGAGCTGGAGAGCCTGAACGATCGAAGAGCTGAAGAACCATCTGGACAAGAAAACAAAGGAGTGCAGCACTGCTGAGGGAAAAAGCCGCATGTATGAGTCGTGTTTTCATAAGCTGAGTGAAGTCAACCTGGCGAATGCCGATCGGAAGAAGATTGATGAACTGAACGATATGACCAAAGATCTTCTGCGCAAGCAGTTTGAGGGCACGCGCAAGGCTCTGGAGCAGGAAAAATACCATTCAAAGCCTGCGTGAGAAGCTGTCATTTAAGGATCAGCCGCATCCGCCAGACAGAGAACAGCGAAATCGACGGTCGCCTCAGCTTCGAGTAAGATGCCAAGTTGAGCTGCGCTCCCAGTACGAAGAGCAGTTGCGAATTATCGGTCCAAGTGCAGCATCTCGGACTACTATGTGTCAGCTAGTGCCAAAGGAAACGTGGAGAACAAGGAATTCTATCTCTGGGGCAAGTTTGGGAAGCATAAGGGAACAATAAGGACAACGATGAGGTGGCTGTTGGAGGCTGGCAGCTGCAAAGCAGAGACGGATGAGCAGTGATGGGTTTATCAGCAGTTTGTAATATGTTTTGATTCTCAATTCGCATGCGCTTTACTGTTACTTTGAAGGGCGTCTGAGGTTTTGTAGAACTACTGCACCTCGTAGCTTTTGTTGTAAAGCTGTACTTCTTTCATTCGTTGTGGTTTATTTACGGAGTTAATTTTGCTTAGATTTGAACTCGTAATAAAAATTTGCAAATTAAACTGCCCGATTTATTTATTCTAAATCAATTCAAAACTCTTAATTGCTCAACATTTATGTATTCAAGTTGTTTATTCAAATATCAGATTTTTTAAATTTCATTACTTCAACACAAAGGCACACAGACTAAATAATTTGCATTCCAGTCACTGTTTCTTAACACTCACATATTTTACCATAATAAAAATGATAATTCATATGCGTACATCTATTAGGTAAACATGTACGGACTCAATCGCTTGAATTTCTCTGGATCTGAGGATGCTGTTCTAAGGCATACAACTTTTTGTAGCGGAAAAGTGTCCAGGCTAATGGAAGCGAATTCTGGAGTTTACCCAATACTGCAAAACGCTTCAGGTTCCAGTTGTCGCGTTCGCCGACTTTGAATGTATACTGGAAGCGAGAAATATTGAAGTAAGCCCGAAATTATTTAATTTAAATTATCTTATACCCATATCTTATGCTTATTATATCCCAGTGCAATCCCAGTATATAAAGAACAATATATATCGGTGTCCATAACCACAAAAACTTCAATCGGAAAAAAATTTGAAATTCGATTTCTTAACACATTCAGATTTTTGACATCAAGTTTAGATACTCTTGCTTCTAACTTAACTGATGACCAGTTAAATATAGTAAAAACATTTTTTTTAAGTGAAAAAGAATTCAGGCTTATGCGAAGAAAGGGTATCTTTCCTGATGAATTTTCGGATTCAGGAAATCGACTTGAGGAAACTTCCCTACCATCAAAAGCAGCATTCTATAGTAACTTAACGAAAAAGGAATGTTCTCAAGATGATTACGAACACGCGCATAATGTCTGGTCAAAATTTTCTTTTTTAAGTCTAAAGGATTGTCTAGAGTTGTATTTAAAAATTGATGTTTTCCATTGACTGATATATTTGAAAACACCAGTTCTATCTTGGGCAGCCATGTTCAAAACCACAGATATTCAACTAGAGTTATTAGTAGATATTATTAATAGATTTATTCAAAATAGCATTCAACGGGGTTTAGTACAAGTTCTTGCATCTGTCATATCATTCTCATACTTTTATTATCGTTAATAAGTTCACGTAAAGGTTCTGTAATAGGTTTTAAATGTTTCCTCCAACTTTATAACGCTTTGATTCTTAATCATCTCATCTCACTTTCTCTTCAAGGCAGATCTCGCCTTTGTTAACTGAGCTAACACATTCATGATTGTAACCTGTATAAATTTAGATAAAGTATATTTTAAAAATATATTATCTTTATGTAATCATTCTTCAGTTACTCAATCCATACTGTTTACTGAAAACTACAGCTTCTAATATTTATGTCCACCCCATCCATCCCATGAAATAAAAAAATGTTTTGTTTATATAGATTTTAAAATTGTATTTATTTTTTTTTATTTTTACATTTTATTTACTTATTTCTCAATACAAATTATCATTCTTTTTATGAATATTAAATTTCCCATCAACCATTTCTTTAATAAATTCCTCTCGAAGATGTTTATACCTTTCCGGGATGTATAGAAAGTAGTCCTCAAACTCCAGAACAAAGCAAACTCCAGAAAAGCCTTGAGGATGGGGAACTTAACATTTAACATTTAACATTTTACATTGAATAAAATAGATTTCTTATTACATCTAATGAATTCTTCAGTTACCGTCCCAAGCTTTAATCGTTTTGCATTATTTTTAACATCAATTGGTATGAACTCTGTTTCTGCGGCACCATCTTTTTCGTCGTTCTTCTCGTTGAAATCATAAACCAAACCTGTCAGATTAACAGGTGTCTTCCTATTATCCTCGTTAAAATGATCGAATTCGACTTCTGTAGTTTCCTCGTTCTCATAGTTGTTGTTCTCCATGTTCATTTTGTTATATATTGTTTTGTTGTTACTCAGATGTTTTTTTATGTTTAGCTTTCGTTTTTGTTGTTTAGCAGTTGTTATTTGTTGTCTTGGAGTTTCTTTTAAATTTTAGCTGTTGTTTTTTGTTGCTTAAGTATAAGTTTAAGTTTTTTGTTGTTAATCAGTTGTAGTTTGATGTTTATAGCTCTTTATTTTGATTCGCTTGTACAACGTCTGCTGAATAAAATTTTGAAGTAAGCAGTCCCGATTTTAATACCATCCAGAAGCCACTCATACAAACGTATGTATAATGTACATATCTATTCAACCCCTAAGTGTAAGCCAATCAAAACGATGGGTAATTGACTTACTCAATTGACAAATGAAATTGAAAATGTAAGACATAAACGATCGCAGTTGTATGTATCAAATTGCTTACTATATAAATCTCTCATAAATACTCCTCGAAAATTTGGTATATATTTTTGAGCAAAAGTTTTAATGTCTATATTTGAAAGTGGTCTATAATAAGTCAGCTACCCTTATTAGCTTATTCGCTTCATAAATCCATTTCCCTTACTAAATGGTTTTAGGTAGAATCCGTAACCTGCTGCATACAGTTTGAGATATTACCCTTCTCCTACAGCAACACTTTCAATTTTTCTATTATGTCTTTTTCTTCTTCTCCATATCCTCTTTTGCCATTTTAGTACTGTTTTTTGTTTTTGCAATGGCTGCAATTCCACTAGCTAAACTTTCGAGGCACTTAGGGCAGTCAAAATAGGTACGCTTGCTAAAAAACAACAATTTTGGGTACATTAATTATTCTGGTTACTTTTACGTTTTTCTTTGAACCCATTGTCGATTGAGCTGAACATATTCGTCATCTTGACGTTTTTCTTCATCATCATCCATTAACACTTACTTTTGTCTTTGATATTCCCATTCCAAATGTTTTCTTTGCTTTCATAATGTAAGTTAACACCGGCCAAGCGTACTCTTCCCTTGACCGCCTCTCGACCTGGATACCAGACACCGCGACTTCCCCCATCACCCCTCTCAGCCAACCAGAAGACCAATAGTAACCCAGCAGCGGTCAGCGGTCACAGACAGCCCAGCCACAGAACGTCAACTACAGAATTGCAACAGCAGAATTGCAACGGCAGTAGCGTGAGCATGGAAGAGCAGTGACCGCACGCTAGCTGCCTAAGCAATAGCGGCCGCTATCCCTTCCCATCGCTGTGGCCAACCGAAAATACAGAGCTAGCATCTGGAGTTTAGCTACACGCTACACGTTGGGCAAAATCTCCAAAACCGCTGCTGTCGGCATCGGATTGCGGCAGCCGCTCTGCCAGCGTTATGCAGTCAACAAGCCACACGAATTATAATTTAGAATTACTTCAATTTGCACCTCCGATGCGATAAGACAACCTTTTTGTTAGCCAATAAAACCATTGTATCGTTTAAAACGCTTACTGTTTTGTTTTAAAGTAAACTCGTATAAGGAAATATCAAAGTTGTAGGCTGAACGACGAAGATATCGAGAACCAAAAATACAAGGATGCCGCTAACCCTAACTAGATATATTTGTGAGAATACTCCCACCTCTGACATGTCGAGTAACTGATAGTGATGCCACTGCCCATGTGAGGCCTTATAACCTAAATTTCTTCATAAGTAGCGAAATAATGTTCCGATTTGAAAAATCTTTGGTAAATCGATAGATATTAACAGAAATAAGTTATACAAGGTCAAGCGAAGGCTTTCATAATATTATAATAGACGCCACAGTGTTCCGCGGTTTGTAGGTTAGAGTGGCCGTGGCCGGATTAAAACTCGTGTGAAGTTTCAGTGGCAACCCTAAAATACGTATTCGTAAGCCTAACTTTCTAGCTCTTCCCGAGATATTTGCATTTTTGGTTTTTCGGGTTTTGTGGGCATGGCTAGATGGAAAAAACAATTCGCATTTGAGGCATCATAAAAATCTTCATGTTTAGTCCGAACTTTTTATCACTTATAGTTACCGAGATATCAGGTTTTCTTGGAAATGCGAAAACCGCCTTTTGAGCTTGGTGGGCGTATGGGTGGGTGGGGCCAGATAATAGCACCACTAAAAGATGCGCTGACATCCAAAGTTTATATATACTGAATTTCATTTTTTTGCGATTTGTGGGCGTTAGAGTCGGCAGCCAGGATGCTGAAATAAACTTGCGCTGTCCCGGGACCTCAAGAATCTGCTATCTGCTATAGTTCCGGAGATCTCAGCGTTCATACGGACGGACGGACGGACAGACGGACATGGCTCAATCGACTTCGCTATTGATCCTGATCAAGAATATATATACTTTATAGGGTC
The DNA here is from genome assembly GCF_018153835.1 of Drosophila eugracilis. Taxonomy (NCBI): domain Eukaryota; kingdom Metazoa; phylum Arthropoda; class Insecta; order Diptera; family Drosophilidae; genus Drosophila; species Drosophila eugracilis. The sequence goes on along the minus strand of NW_024573010.1, from coordinate 110,568 downwards.
GGAAAAGCTTCCTTCTATCTGTTACATACTTTTCAACGAATCTAGTATACCCTTTTACTCTACGAGTAACAGGTATAAAAAGAGTTGGAACAATGTCATTTGCTATACATGTGGCAAGCGAGGGCATGTCAAGGCCGAATGTCAATCGGATGGATCCAAGAAAAAGAAGCATTCTCCAACTGTTCAAAAACAGTGCTGCTTATTGGGAGCTCTGGATGCGGATAGCTTTGGCAGCACAAGGTGGTGCTTGGATAGCGGTGCTACAAGCCATATATGCTGTAACGAGAGTTTGTTTACAACCCTGGAGCACACCGAAACGATTGGATTAGCTGGAGACGGATTTCTGAAGGCGGAGGGAAAAGGAGTGGTCAAGATAAAGACGGATCGATACACCCTTGTACTTAACGACGTACTATTTGTTCCTACGATGAAGGGAAACAATTTGGGATGCAATTTGGTGCATGCAAAGATCATCCAAAACGGTGAGTGTATATTCCAGATAAAGAGAACTAGAAATTTATATACATTCGAGGGAATGTCCAATCAGTGCTATGCGGCTGCCAGTGCTGATGGTAATTTATGGCACATGCGATATGGTCACATTAATTATTGCAGTCTGGCTGATATCGTGAAGAAGGGCATGGTTCAAGGAATGGAAGGTTGTAATTTACCGCAAAATACATCCTGTAAGACTTGCATGTTGAGCAAAATACATGTTCAGACATTTCCACATAAAACTGAAAGCCGAGTCAATGAAATATTAGGACTTATTCATGCAGACGTATGCGGCCCTTTTAGTACAAGATCCCTGGGTGGAAATCGAAATTTTCTTAGGTTGCTTACTTTCTGAAAGGCAAAGACGAGGAATTCTCTAGGTTCGTAGAGCCTAAGGAACCCGTGGAGACGCAAACTGGGAAGCTTCTGAAGAGCATACGAAGCGACAGGAAAGGAAAGGAATTTGTTAATGCAACCTTTGACAAGTTTCTCAAAGCGAATGGGATCAAGGGGCAACTGACAATCCCGTACAGCCCACAAGAAAACGGCGGAATCCTTATGGGGAGAGGCTATAAACACAGCCGTGTATCTGCGAAACAGAGCGCCTACGAACGCGCTGAGAGATATGACGCAGATAGTAGCATGAAACGGTAAAAAATCATCTATATCTCATTTTAAAGTTTTCGGTTCCTTAGCAGTTGCGCTTGATAAGGGTCATAGCCGAAGTAAGTTCCAGAAAAAGGGAAAAGAATACCGAAGGGTCGGTTATTCTCGAAGAGCCAAAGGGTATCGACTATACGACCCAAGCGCAGGACAAGTCATCGAAAAGAGGGACGTACTTTTCGACGAGCGAGCTGATAACCTGGCGAAAGACGCTGGATTCGTATCGTTTGATCTACCACAAGCCAGTGTGAGTTCAGACGGGCAATTGGAGGATGAGAGGGACAACTGCAGCAACAATGTAAGCTCAGATGGCAAATGCAACCCCAGTTTACAGGAATACGCCAGTTCGGATGACGAAAGCTCATACGAAAAAGAACAGCCAGACATGGCAGATAGTAGATCTCCCTAAGACAGAACGCGCTATAGGCTGCAAATGGATTTTTACTGTGAAGAGGGATGACATTGGCCTAGTAGCCAAAGGCTGTTCACAGCAGTGTGGAATTAATTATGCTGAGACTTTTGTACCTGTTTGTCGGATGGAAAGTATTCGTTTCATACTAGCCCTGGCTGCATAGTTAAAATTATATTTGCACCAGATGGATGTCTGTACGGCTTATTTAAATAGCGATTTAATAGACACCGTGTACATGAAACAACCAAGCGGATTTCTTGCCAAAGATCACGCGGACGGCGTGCTGATGCTAAACAAGGCAATTTACGGCCTTAAACAGTCTGGCAGAGAGTGGAACTGTAAATTGGATGGAGTTCTGCGAAGTATTGGTTTTAGTCCATGTACAAACGAGCCATGTCTATAAATGAATACAAGTGGACAGCATCTATCACTTATTCTTGTATACGTGGTCGACCTGATCATAGCATGTCAAGATAAAAATTAAGGTATTAAGGAGTGTAGAGCAGCTGCAGCTCCACTGTATGCAGGATTTCAAATAACATGCGAGAAAGAGGGATGCGAAACAGTCAACGACCAAGGGTATAGGCGAACTCATATGGCTGGCGCTATCATCAAAACCAGATATTTTACATTCTGTTTCTAAGTTGGCGCAGCGCAACAAGGACCCCCACAGTGAGCACTGGACAGGAGTAAAACATGTCCTGAGGTTTTTGGCATCGACAAAGGAACTAAAATTGCGATACAAGAATTGCAATGAGGCTTTGACTGGTTACGTGGACGCTGACTGGGGAGCGACAAAACTGATAGAAAATCATATACTGGATACCTGTTCAATCTGGCAGGAGAACCGATTTCGTGGAAATCAGAAAAGCAACGCAGCGTAGCTCTCAGCAATACATGCGTTATCATGCGCATGCAAGAAGGCGATTTCATTGAGACGACTAATATTGGAAATCGATTGCGGAAAACCTGGGCCATCGACCATAATGAATACTGACAGTTTCAGCGCGCAGCAGTTGGCAACGAATCCTGTACATCATTCAAGATCGAAGCACATAGACATCAGGTATCATTTTGTAAGAGATGTTATTAAGGAAGGGCAGATTGTTTTGAGGTATCTTTCAACTAAAGAGATGATTGCAGACATATTAACGAAAACCCTTCAAAAACAACAGCATTGTGAGCTAACCAAGAAGTTAAGTTTATATTGAAATATTAAATGGGAGCTTACATTAAGGAAGGGTATTGAAACTATCATAGCATTGTAATCTGTAGCGTATAATTTGCATCGATAGTAATCTCTGCAGTCACCAGAGGTATCGAATAAAGTTCATTCCTTTTGTATCTACTCAACCAAGCCGGACGCCTTTTTCTCTCAAACGGGAATAACTCAACAATAATAATTGCAAAATGCAACGAATCTGCTAGCGCTGTCCGCATCATGACGGACTGGGTAATTCTTGACGACGTCGTATTTTTTGTCATCCGGCAAGATTCCTTTATCAGTGAAAAGTGACTTCATGGATGAAAAAGGAGCATTTTTCAGTATGTAACTTAAGGTTGTATTCCCAACATTTCTCCAAAACATCAGTAAAGGGTTTAAGCATATGTTTTTCGGAACAACTTATAACTATTAAGTCATCCATATAAAGGAATGCTTGTGAAGGTTCTAATCCAGAGAATGCAATAGTCAAAGGTAATCGTGTGAAACGATACAAGCCATTGCTCGTTCAAAATTACGTTATATCTCGTGAAATTTTTTCAAGTTCAATTTGATGAAAGCCAGACATTAAGTCCAGACATGAGAAATATTTCGCACTTCCTAGTTGATCCAAAATATCATCAGTTCTAGGTAGTGGGAATTTATCCGACAACAGTTTTTTAATAATCTGACGATAGTCAGATATCACTGTAATGTGTGCATAAATCAGTTAATTTTAGGTTGAACTGAGGTGGAAAATTTTTGGCTAATTGAGATAAGACAGTTTCTTCTCTATTTTCTGGATTGTTTTGAACTATGTCTGAGTTCGAAAGTGGTTCATATTTTATGACGCCAAGGAGGCGCATAAAAATGGATAGTTATTAAGATAAGTGATTTCTTCGGAACTAATAACAGTGGGCTATTATAGGCTGATACAGACGGTTCTACTTTTTTATTGTCTATTAGTTTTTGTACCTGTATGTTAATTTCATCCTTTTAACTATGTGGACTTCTATAATTTTTTATGTAAACCGGTAGAAATTTATTGTAGTTATTGATTCGGTTTCGATTCCGAATATATCACTGTAATGTGTGCATAAATCAGTTAATTTTTGCTTGAACTGAGGTGGAACATTTTTGGCTAATTGAGGTAAGACAGTTTCTTCTCTATATTCTGGATTGTTTTGAACTATGTCTTAGTTCGAAAGTGGTTCATTTTTTATGACGCCAAGGAGGCGCAAAAAAATGGATAGTTATTAAGATTAGGGAATTAAGGATAGCGTTAAGGGAAATCATGAAGGGAAATCGCAAAGGAGGCGCATAAAAATGGATAGTTATTAAGATTAGGGATTTTGTAGTTGTAAGAAGAAACCTGAAGTAACAGTTTTATTACGATTATTAGTTAAGAATAAAACATAATTTTGAATGTGAATGTTGGTAAACAACGGACGGTCACACTGACGGGCCGGACAAACGTGCACACTACACGCAAGGATTTCGGGGAACGGGCACACTGACTTCAGCCACGGGGTATGTAAGGCAGACCGGTTTCTTGGAAAGAGTCACTTTTGCGGTGGATATCGCCCAGGTAAGATCAGCCCTCTCTCGCAGTTGGGCACCCTCACCAGCACTAGTCGCTTTTGGTTGGATTTAGCCTAGGGCTAAATCTAATACATTCGACCTCGGTCATACCGAGGGAGCACTACCATCGGCCGCTCGCCGATGCTTTCCCGCAGTAGATCCACCAGGGCTTTGCATTTCTCACGCGTCGGACCCCAAGGACCTCGCGTCATCTATCGCAAGAGTCCCACAGGGGCTTTGCATTTCTCACGCGTCGGACCCCAAAGGGCCTCGCGGCATCTCTCGCAAGAGTCCCACAGGGGCTTTGCATCTCTTACGCGTCGGACCCCTAAGGGCCTCGCGGCATCTCTCGCAAGAGTCCCACCGGGGCTTTGCATCTCTTACGCGTCGGACCCAAAGGGCCTCGAGTCAACTCTCGCTAACGACCCACGGGGGCTTTGCATCTCTCACGCGGCGGACCCAAAGGGCCTCGCGTCATCTATCGCAAGAGTCCCACAGGGGCTTTGCATCTCTTACGCGTCGGACCCCTAAGGGCCTCGCGTCATCCCTCGCAAGAGTCCCACAGGGGCTTTGCATTTCTTACGCGTCGGACCCCAAAGGGCCTCGCGGCATCTCTCGCAAGAGTCCCACGGGGGCTTTGCATCTCTTACGCGTCGGACCCCTAAGGACCTCACGTCATCTCTCGCAAAAGACCCACAGGGGCTTTGCATCTCTCACGCGACGGACCCAAAGGGCCTCGAGTCATCTCTCGCAAGAGACCCACAGGGGCTTTGCATTTCTCACGCGTCGGACCCGTCGCGCCTCGCGTCATCTCTCACCAGAGACCCACTGGGTTTCTATTCATTCTTTCTCATACCGAACCACAGGGTTCTTTTCTCATTACATTCACACTCGCTCGCGTGACTGGCCCAATTGAGGCAGACACCGGGGCGTCAAGAAGCGTAATCGACAGAAGGAGATACCAAAACTTAAAGAAGCAGGGTAGGTGGAACGATGAGGGGGAGGAAATATTCCTGGCAAACGGGACAAGACAGAAGGTCATAGGGAACTTCACCACGCTCGTCCGGTTCGGGAGCGGCCATTTCGAGCTAAGTGTCTTAATGCTGGACCAGATAACAGGAGGAATGCTGCTTGGGATGAACCAACCAGGAAATAGCCATCAGAGAGCCTCAGGTGGAACCGAAACGGAAACAACGGGAAGAAGCGGTGATAAAAACGGAGCCATCCGACGAGGAGATCCAGACGTTCCTGGAAGACCAAATGCTGGTGTTTGAGAAAATTAAGGGATGCAGTACGATCGCAACGCACACAATATACATGAAGGACGAAAGACCGGTGAGGCCACGTTATTACCAACGCAACCCCAAACAGCAGGCCATTATAAACGTTCAGGTGGATGAACTTTTAGGCCAGGGGCTAAAAGAACCCTCGTACAGCGCACCGGTAGTCTTATTACGGAAGAAAAACAACGAATGGAGAATGTGCGTGGACTACCGATTGAGGATTGAGAACGGAAAAAGACGCGTACGCGGTACCAAGGATGGATTTTATATTGAACCAACTCCGGGAAGCCAGGTCGTGACCGATCAAGGAATACGGACGGACCCAGACAAGGTAGCTGCCATAAGGGAGTTACCGACGCTAAGCACAACAAAGGAGGTCCACAGCTTTTTGGGAATGGCGTCGTGCTACAGAAAATTTATTTCGGGTTTCCCAGAACAGGCGGACCCGCTCCAGGAACTGATAAGAAAGGGGAAAAAATTCGACTGGCAACCCCGTCACCAAGAAGCATTCGAACGAATAAATACCAGCTTAACGCGGGCACCAGTGCTGGCGTGCCCGGATTTCACTAGGCAGTTTGTATTGCAAACAGACGCTAGTGACTTCGGGGTAGATGCAGTACTGACTCAGGAGAGCCCAGAGGGGGAACGAGTGATAGCATATGCGCGCAGGAGGTTGAACAAAGCTGAACGGAACTACAGTGCCACGGAGAAGGAATGTCTCGGAGAAGGAATGTCTACTGGAGCATCCACAAGTAAAGGATGTACTTGGAGGGCTACAAGTTCACAGTGGTAACCGATCATCAGGCCCTCAGATGGCTAAATTCGATCGAAAATCCCTCAGTTAGAGTGGCAAGATGGGCATTAGGCTTACAACCGTTTCAATTTGAAGTAAGATACCGCAAGGGGAAATTAAACGCCGTGGCAGACGAAATATCACACGCACCGCCAGTTGAGATAAAAATGGCAAGAACAGGACAGGCTGGAAGAGAACAGGGCAATGGCTGGAAGAGAAATGCGAGGAATGTCAGAAGAACCCAGGAAACGAGGGGTATAGGATCGAGGGCGGCAGATTTTATATGCAGGGCACTAAGGAGAGAGACCCTAACCCCTGGAAACTGTGCATCACCAGAGAAGAAGTACAATCGGTGTTACGCGAGACATTGCCAAAGGACGGCAGGCCACCTAGGAATATTTAAAACTCTCAGGAGGGTCACAAAGCAGTATTTCTGGCCTGGTATGAAGAAGGACATCATGAACTTCCTGAACGCGTGCGAGACCTGTCAGCGGTACACGGCATCGCAACAACAGACGGCGGGAAAGATACTGACAAGGATCGCCGATGCTCCGTGGGAAACCCTGTGCGTGGATTTTGTGGGCCCACTACCAAGGACAAGGCACGGGAATACTATACTAGTAGTAATAGTGGATAAATTCTCAAGTGGGTGGAATTAACGGCGGTACGGCAGGCAAAGGCAGACACGTTTCTGAGGGTATTTCGGGAAAAGGTCATAGCAAAGATTGGAGCTCCGAAGGCCGTAATATCAGACATTGGGGTGCAATTTACCGGAAGGAAGACCAAGACAGCCATAGAGCACTGGGAAATAAGGCAGCAGTTCACTGCGCCGTACACACCACAACAGAACCTAACCGAGCGCACGAACCGCACAGTAAAGACCATGATAACAGAGTTGACAGGAGAGGAACAAATCAAATGGGACGAGAACCTGCCGGAGTTAATGCTAGCATATAAAAGCAGCATCTCGCAGTCAACCGGGTATAGCCCGGCACAATTGCTCTATGGAAAAGAGTTGCGCCTGCCCGGAGCAAAGTGTCGGAGGGCTCCGGCAGATGGGAGAGACTGAAGGATACCACGTCGGAAGCGTACAGGAATATGGCAGACGCAGCGGAAAACCAGAAACGGCACTACGACTTGCGAAAAACGGTATGGAAGCCCAGAAGAGGGCAATTGGTGTGGTGCAGAACACACCTATCGAACGCGGCAGACAAGTTTACGAAGAAGAAACGGGCATACGTGGGGGACTTAAAAGAATGTCACAATAACACTAACCCTACCGAAGCCGATCCCAATAACTCTTGTGACCTACCTTCCGTTCTCATCGTTACAGACTGAATGGACAGATTTGAACGATCCAAGAAAAGATTCAGGGAGCACAGCGCCCAGCTGCAGCGAGCCGCAAAGACAGCAAAGGTAATACCGGCCCGGGTCGCCGGTCCGGAGATAAGGATCTGGACGGCTCCAACTCGCTTGGGGACCCGGCGTAACAAAGCTCGGCGGGCGAGGAGCGCCGGAACCCGGTGAACGCAAATGACAGCACGCCGTCAGGAAGATCCTAACTGGAAGCAGCCTCCGGCCCCTCAAGACGATCAAGCTTCGAGGCACACGAGAACTCCCTAGACCGAGACGTATTGCAAAAATGCACGGGAGGTCGATTGCGAGGAACAGACATGCGAGACGTCGTGTGGAATATACACACGGACGTTATAATACTGCCGGCCACCCAGGCATATCCGAGAGCGCTTGGCCGGACTACGGTTCTTAAGGTCATCTTCGGACGAGGGCGCCGGATAATGGTCAGCCCACACACGCCGGCCGCTCAGAAAAAAGGAGGGGTGGTATGACGCCAAGGAGGCGCATAAAAATGGATAGTTATTAAGATTAGGGAATTAAGGATAGCGTTAAGGAAAATCATGAAGTCAATAGTTATAGATTGTTTTGTAGATGTAAGAAGAAATCTGAAATATCAGTTTTATTACGATTATTAGTTAAGAATAAAATATAATTTTGAATGTGAATGCGCGGGCGCGCCTTGGAAAACAACGGACGGTCACACTGCCGGGCTGGACAAACGGGCACACCACATAAAGGGATTTCCGGGAACGGGTACATGACTTCAGCCACGGGGTATATAAGGAGGACCGGTTTCTGGGGAAGAGTCACTTTTGCGGTGGATCTCGCCCAGGTAAGATCAGCCCTCTCTCTCGCAGTGGGGCACCCTCACCAGCATTAGTCACTTTTTGGTCGGGTTTAGCCTAGGGCTAAATCTAATACTTTCAACCTCGGTCATACCGAGGGAGCACTGCCATCGGCCGCTCGCCGATGCTTGCCCGCAACAGATCCACTGAATCACTGCCGGCACTCTCGCAACAGCCTCACCAGGGCTTTGCATTTCTCACGCGTTGGACCCCAAGTGCCACGCGTCATCTCTCGCAAGAGTCCCACAGGGGCTTTGCATCTCTTACGCGTCGGACCCCAAGGGCCTCGCGGCATCTCTCGCAAGAGTCCCACAGGGGCTTTGCAAATCTTACGCGTCGGACCCAAAGGGCCTCGCGGCATCTCTCGCAAGGGACCCACAGGGGCTTTGCATCTCTCTGGGTGGAATCCTCTTTTTAGCAACCACGCCTGATATCAAATTAAATGTTGGAACGAACTGCTGGTATCCGGTGCACTGTCCCAGCCACCCCAAAGCAGGACCGTTACTTTTGCGGTGGATCACGCCCAGATACTTGGATATGACATCATTCATGGTGTTAAAGGTGCCAGCCTGCATGATAAGTTTTACCTTAAGAATGGCGCAATTCTTTGTCATTGCCTTAACTGAAGACTGTGTAGAGTAACTCAATTGGTAGGCCGTCCGTTATGTACGCACTTTCTAAAGCTTTGGTCATTTGCTCAACCTCTTTTGTATATTGGTTAGCAGTTTTGTTGAGTTGGTGTAGATTCATCAGTTTAGCTGATAATACTTCTACAGTTTCGCCTTTGACATTTCTCTTTAGTCCGGAAATGACTTCTGATATAGTTGTTTCATATCCGACTAAGTTTCTGGCGACACCTTTTAGCTTTGTTTTTATTATTGTTCGCGTTCGTATTTTATTCATTCTATAATTTCCAATGCATCGAGAAAACTTGTTAAGTTTTCTGCATTACCATCAAATTTTGGTATAAGCTTAGATGCAGTATTGATAAAATCAGTATTCGACTGTGCAATTGTAATTTTTTCTTCAACTATGCTCGAGCTATTATCTGAATCTGCAAAGTTGTCCAGTTCAGACATTAGTATAGCTGGGATAATGAGATTATTTATTATTATTATTATTTATTTCTTCCTCTTCCAAATCTTGTTGGTCAATAATTTCTTTTGATTCTGGTTCTTCACCAGTTTCAATTAATATCGAGGTATTAAGAATATTAGGTATTAATATATCGAGATTGAACCTTTCACTAATAGATGTTAGATTGGACCTTAGTCTAATCAAAAACTTTGATACCTGAGACCAATGGTCCTTATTTAACTTATCCCTCTGTTCATATATTAGTATTCGAGCTTCATTAAAGCATTTAACTTATGATTTATGTGATCTGTCAAATTCTTCTTAAATGTTTGATAGTTCCTTTGATAGTTCATTCCATTCCATTATACTCTTCTACTGAAGTATAGGTCGTTTTCATAATTTTTGCTTATGGCTCTATATGTATCAATACTTGAATATACATAGATATATATATATTTTGTTTCAAATTTTCTTTATTTTATTTCATTTTCTTGTCGTAACTTATTTAATAACATTTTATTATGTTTTTCATCATTAATATTTGTTGTTTGTGTGCTTTGTTTTCTTTTTTTTTTAATTCTTTCCAAGTCATTTGGTTGGCTTTGTCAAACATTTATTATGGAGTTTGTACAATTTATAAAAGCAATTGGCGCACATTATGACAACAATTATTTATAGCATTATATTAAAAAATTCTAAATCAATGTTATTTGGTTCATCCTTATTTATTACGCTAGCAGTGGAATCCACTGTCTTAACGTCTACTATAGCCATTATTGTTTTGTTAAATTTATAATTATAATTGAAATTTTCACCTATTTTCTCACTGCATATACTTATTAAATTACTCCTCATCTATTCATTCTTATGCAATTTTTTTTTGTTGTTTCTTTTACATGTTTACACCGGCGAAAGTGATACCGGCTCGGGTCGCCGGTCCTGAGATAAGGATTCGGACGGCTCCAATCCGATTGGGGATCCGGCGGAACACGCCCGGAGAACAAAGCCCGGCGACCGAGGAACGCCGGAACCCGGTAGATGCAGAAGACAGCACGCCGCCAGGAGGTTTCGAACTAGAAGCAGCCCCCGGCCCCTCAAGATGAGCAAGCGACGAGGCACAAGAAAATTCCCCAGACCGAGACGTGTTGCAATGTTGCGTCTCGGAGGGTTCGGGAGGAGAATCCGCTGGCCCACCCTAGGTTGAGGCAACGATGACGAATAACTTGGGGTGGACAGTTCCAACAGGAGTAGTCCTCCTGCCCGCCACCGTGGAGCACATCCTGGAGAGGTGGAGGAAGAAGCCACGCGCCAAGCAACAGAGCTTGTTGGTTTCAGAGGGAGAAGTCACCTGGAACGTACTGTTTGGCAGAGGCCGAAGAGTCACGGTCCGCCGATCAGTCCGGAGGCGGCAGGAGAAGGCAAGGTAGCCCAATACCACGGGAGGCCAATTGAGAGGAACAGACATGCGAGGCGTCGTGTGGAATATACACACGAGCGGCATACTACTGCCGGCCCCCCACACTTCAGTTCATCTTCGGGCGAGGGCGCCAGATAATGGTCAGCTCACACACGCCGGCCGCTCAGGAAAAAAAGAGGGTGGAATGACGCCAAGGAGGCGCATAAAGTTGGATAATTAATAAGATTAGGGAATTAGCAACATTGCAACACGTCTCGGTCTGGGGAATTTTCGTGAGCCTCGTCGCTTGCTCGTCTTGAGGGGTCGGGGGCTGTTTCTAATTCGAAACCTCCTGACGGCGTGCTGTCTTCTGCATCTACTGGGTTCCGGCGCTCCTCGCTCGCCGGGCTTTGTTCTCCGGGCGTGTTGCGCCAGGGTTGGAGCCGTCCGGATCCTTATCTCAGGACCGGCGACCCGGGCCGGTATCAACTTCGCCGTCTTTGCGGCCCGCTGTAGCTGGGCGCTGCGCTCCCTGAATCGGTTCTTCGACTGTTCAAATCTGTCCATTTCGTCTCTGCCGTCACCTGAAATCCATCGTAGCTTATCGACTCTCCTCCTGCCGGTCCTTGTGTTTGGTATTGAGCTGCCAGCGTCACCTGCTTAAGCCTCCTGCGTTTTTCGACCGGGCTCTACAACACTCCGTAGTTCTCTTCTCGTTCTTTCCGCAAACCCAGCAGAATATCCTATTCGGGTTTCCGCATGCTCTCGTGGCATGTCCTGTTCATCCACATCTCATACAGATTTCTGGCCTGAGTCCGTGGATCCCTGCCTCTGCTGGTTGTACCTGTCTTTCTGGCGCCTCAATTTCCTCCACTTCTTCTGCCAGTGTTAGGAACTCCGTTAGCGACGCAAAACCAGTTTTATATTGCTCCGACAGTTCTTGTAGATCCTATCCAGCTTTGCTTCCTCATCCGAGTAGTCGGTGAATCTCATCAGCTTTCTCAGCTCCATTGCGTATGTTCGTGTTGGTTCTCCCTCCTTCTGTCGTAGTTGTCCGATTTGCACATCCAGTTGCTCCTGATACCTTGGCGGTAGGAAGGGTTTAAGGTTTCCACTTTCATCCTGTCTCCAGTGTTCCGTGCATCCTCTTTCGTGGCCATCTTTTTGCTGTCCATCTCGACCTAGACTCCTCCACCCGGTATTTCCATTTTTTTGTACCTTTTTGATACCTCCATCAATCTTGTCCTGACGTCCTGTGTGTTCCGTGCTCTTTGTGTATATCACCAACCTCTGTCTTAATGTCCTTGATCCTTCGCTTGGGTCTACGCCGAACTCACTCGCGTATTCTACCAGCTCTGCTTTCGTAGCTTGGTATACCCAGCTCGACATTACTCCCTTGGTGTCCTTCTTCCTGCAACCACTTCAACCTGTTCGGACGCCATGTAACGGTCCTGCTTTGGGGTGGCTGGGACAGTTCACCGGATACCAGCAGTTCGTTCCAACATTTAGCTTGATGTCAGGCGTGGTTGCTGAACAGAAGATTCCACCCAGAGTATGACGGAGCTTGTTTGGTTAAGGATAGAACAGTGTGTGTTTATTTCATATCTATGGTTACAGAGTTAATTCACAGGGATCGGCTGGTCCTCGCCGTGGGCGGTCTGCGGGCCTGGGAGGGAGATCTTCCGAAGGGGGTAGTCGGGCGTCCGATTCTCAAGAGAGTGCCCCGGGGGGGGGATAGGGCCAGGTCGTCTTGGTGATCCCCTAGCTAAGAAAGGGAAAGAAGAATAGAAATGATGGAGCGTTTGTCGGACCGAGGGCCAGTCACGCGAGCGAGTGTGAATGTGAAGAGAAAGAGCACCCTGGAGTTCAGTATGAGAAAGAATGAATAGAAACCCAGTGGGTCTGTGGTGAGAGATGACGCGAGGCCCTTGGGGTCCGACGCGTAAAAGATGCGAAGCCCCTGTGGGACTCCTGCGAGAGATGACGCGAGGCCCTTGGGGTCCGACCCGTAAGAGGTGCAAAGCCGCTGTGGGACTCTTGCGAGAGATGACGTGAGACCCTTGGGGTCCGACGCGTAAGATTTGCAAAGCCCCTGAGGGACTCTTGCTAGTGTGTCCGTGTGCCCGTTCCCGGAAATCCATTTATGTGGTGTGCCCGTTTGTCCTGCCCGGCTGTGTGACCGTTCGTTGTTTACCAAGGCGCGCCCGCGCATTCAAATTAAATTTTTATGTTTTATTGTTCACTAATAAACTTAATACAACTGGTACTTCAGGTTTCTACTTATAACTATAAAACAAACTATACTATTGCTTTCATGATTGCCCTTACTGCTATCCTTAATTCCCTAATCTTATTTATTATTCAACTTTATGCTCCTCCTTGGCGTCATAGTTTTTGTATGGTTTTCAGGGCACACGCTAATCGGGCAAGTTTAATGTCGCTTGATTTTACAATAGTTTTTATGATATAAATGAAAAAATATGCATCGCAGTGCAATTGGAAAAAAAATTTTGCAACGCAGTGCAATTAAAAAAAAATATGCGGTTCTGGAAGCGCTGTCGGTTCACTGTTCCTTAGTCTTACTTGGTGCGTAATGGGCAACGGTGCTGGCTGCACAGGTGTACTCGCAATGGGGTGAACATAGTGGTCCCTCGTAGTCTTCCGAGCATGTCTTCTTTAATTTGGGAATGGCAATTTTCTCTGGTGGAGTCATTGTTTTTATAATTATGGCAATATTTTGTATTACAGGGTAGGTGGATGTGTGTGTGGCTGTGATTTGATTTTTACGAACTGCTAGCAAATTTTTTATTTGTTCAACTTTGGCATGTATTTTTACCGAGTTGTTTCAATTTATAGCCGCTGTTCAGCAGCTTCAGTAGTTTTGACTTTCTGGCTTTTAATCTTAACTCACTGCGTTTCTTCTTGTGGTTCCTATTTTGTAATTTCTGCCGTTGTTGCTGTCGTCGCCGTTGTTATATGCCGTTGCTGCCGTTGTTGTTTCTCACGCCGTTGCTGCCGTTGTTGTTTCTCACGCCGTTGTTATATCCAAATCCAGGTCCAGGTCCAGGTCCTTTTGGACCAGTGTCATGGTCGACATGTATAGTGAGGACACTTGGGCGGGGTCGGGCCGTCTCCGTAAATCCGCTAGCTAAAAAGGGAAAGGGAGTGGGAGTGATGGATCGCGTGCCGGCGCTGGGGCCTGCCCCGCGAGAGAGTGCAAATGTGTGGAGAGAGAGAGACCAGACCAGACCCATACCCTGGGATCCGAGAGGCCCAGTGGGTTTCCGGTATAAGAGAGTGAAAAATAAGTTGCAGAGACCCTGTGGTTCCACTGCTTGAGAGATTGTAGAGACCCTGTGGATCTATTAGGAGGAAGAACGCGAGGCCCGTTGGATCCGCCGCGTGTAGATGGCACAGCCCCTGTGGATCTACTGCGAGAGGGAATGCAAGGCCCGTTGGGACCGCCACGTGTAGTTGGCATAAGCTCTGTGGATATGCTGCGAAAGAGAACGCGAGACCCGTTGGGTCTGCCGCGTGTAAATGGCAAAGACCTTGTGAATCTACTGCGACAGAGACCGCGAGGCCCGTTGGGTCGCCGCGTGTAGATGGCAAAGACCCTGTGGATCTTTTGCGAGAGAGAATGCGACTCGGTATGACCGAGTAGAATTTATTAGACCCAGCGCCAGGCTGAATCCCAAAAAAAAATAAGATCCCAAAAAATTACGTTTGCTATCTGCTGGTAAGAGTGCCCACTCGATAATTGTCAATGTCCTCTCCGAACTTCTTAATGTGCTCCAGGTTACGTTCACCCAAACGGTGAAGATATAGGCTTAGGACTTCGTGTAAAATGGAGATGTTTAGGACAGGCGAGGTGGCCACCCCTGGGGTCCTCTTCTGGACTACGTCATGATTCACAAAACGGGTGTCGTTGACCAAAGCACGCTCCGAGAAAGTGATCAGATACGTGCTTCTGAGCTGGATGCTGGTGCCGTTGTCCACATGATGATGATGATCCCCTATTCGACGTAAGTGCTAGAATGTAGGTCGCTCTGCTGCGTATCGCAATGTGCTATTCCACGAGTGAGCTTACTGGAGACAGTTGGCAAAATGTGGCTGCCGGTGCAATGGAGCACTTCTTGACAGTAAGGCTCTCTCCGTTACATTCTGCCACTACGTTATCTATCAGCATCAACATTGTATCATGATGGGCCTCGGGGAGGATAGTACTTTTATTACAAGCTATCTTAAATACGGGAAATTTGATGATAAAATGTAAATCGTTGGGGTTCTGTTAACTTTTACGCCCGCCACGGACAGAATATCTTTAATAGGGGTATCAGTGAACCCTTCGATCCAAACATTCTCCAGGTTTGCATGGTCCAAAATTCTTGGATTAACTATATTTATTTTAACGATGTTGAGCAACTAGAAGTTTTTAATAGCTGTAGAATAAATAAGCCGGGGCAGTTCAATTTCCAAATTATATTTCGAATTCAAATCAAAACAAAATCAACTTCGCAACAAAACCACGCCGACTGCAAATAGTACAAGCTTAACAACAAAAGCTTCGAGCTACATCAGTTCCACAAAAGTAAAATCACATGCGAAACTGGGAGAACCAAAACAAAATTGAAACTGCTGATAAGCCCGCCGCTGCTCATCCGTCTTTGTTTTTGGCTGCTTGGTCCAACATTCTTTCCCCGTTGAAGGCTGGCGCCTCAACAGAGTCCTTGAAGGGCACACAACCTTAACAACGCACACTTTGTCGTTCGAACAGCTGTCTTAAGTACGGCAACATTGTTCAGTTTTTACAGAACGATGGAACTCGCAGGTGGTCGAAGGACCGCCCTCGTTGATCAAATGCTGCAGTTGCCAGCCTGTAATGGCGACTTCATCCTTGCCCTTATTGTACTGCTTCACGAACTTAACCTCTGAATCGATCTTCTTATTCTCCACGTTGCCTTTGGAACTGTCTGACACATATTAGTCCCAGATGCTGCGATTTTCAGATTCATCGGTCACCTCGTGAGAGCGTTGCACTGATGGATGTACGCAGTGATTTGCTGAAGGACTGTACCGTGGCCGTGCTGGCGGCTGGGGTAATGTTCAAGAGATCTTGATGTTCATGAGCTCCTGGTATACCTGCAGCTGATGGAACATCTCTTCGCGCAGTCGAATAAGCTACTTCTAGAGCTGAGCCGTGATGTTCGCGAGTGTTATTAACCATAGAGAGCGGCGTTAATGTGCTCAGGATCATGAATCTTGTCATTCAGACTGTCAACATGAACACGAGTCGAGCGCAAAACTTCGATGGACTTGTGCACAGAGTTGGATGTGCGTAAAGCGGCCTTTTGCAGACGACGATTCGATAATTCGTATCTGCTCCTCTAGGGAGAAGCTCCTGTAGGGACTGCTTCAACTTGGCATCATAGTCGGTGCTGAGGCGCTGAGACGCTTGCTATCAATCTCGAACATGTTCTTGATATTGGTCCCCTCGCGGGTGACCGTGTCCCTGGTGGTCGGCACCTCGATGCTGGGGCGGGAATTCTCTGTGTCCAAGTTACGCACACGTCCAATATAGATGGCCAGAAGATCGTCCAGGTTCTGCAGCTCAATCTAATAATTCACGCGAGAGTGGCACGTTCAGCTCAGAAGGCAGGAGACCGCTGATAAAGCGGCCACATGAAGTTTCCCTGGGGTGTAACCATCTCCAGAAACTACCCATCCAAAGCGCTGATAGGAGATCAAAAAACCGGCTAGCTCCAATCAGCAAATCCTTTGCTCCAAGAACCGAGCCAGGCCATCAGCTCTGCTTCCTGTGAGAGAGTCTTCCCACTTCGCCTTTGTGGCAGGATCCAGCTTTGAAAAGATGATCTGGATGGGGAGGCATCCTTGAAATTCGTCCGCCATCCTGGAAATCGGTCGGATAACTCCCGGACTATCCTTAGCTGCATGATCTCGTTGATGTAAGCCTGGAATATTAACCGTCGATTCCTAAAACGGTTGCGCAAAAGATCAAGGGCAACATCACAATTCGCGTCGGCAATCTCCACCGCTCTCAGAGCGTCCAAGGCTGACTCCTACAGACATGAAATGAGCCACCTGAGCTTCTCCATCTTGGTCAAGTGAAGATGGTTGTCAATCGTCGTCTTAAACAGAGCCAATATAATGTCCAATAAAAAGTGTTCTAATTACTAATACAAACGATAATGCAATTTCTTAGAAAACTCTCTCTCTCGAAAAACCATAATGAGCAAGCCTCGGCAGCAACAACAAGACGAACGTCGGCTCTCGTCAATCAGAAATAACGCTAACTTCTCGATAAGAGCGGAAGCATTAACAGAACCAACAACAACTTCAACACTGCAAGAGAATACGGAGAGAGCACGCTCGTTCTCTCGCGGCTTATTATATGCAAGCGGCACATCACAAAAACAGCCGTGGAGTGCCCAAAGCCCGTTCCCCGACCCTACAACAAAACCAATGATCTGCTTTTTACAACAACGACCAGAACAATGCGTTCGTTTAAAAAGATTACTTCGACACTAACGACGATAACAACCACCACAACAACCACATAAACAACAGTTTCTGTTTCGTCAGCTCTTACTGACAAAGAAGCCCCTACCCAACCCAGAAATACAAAAAATAACGGACCACTAATACAAACAGAAATCGATCGGTACGTGCAAAAAACATAAAAATTAAGCCCACAATCAGCTAATAAAAGAAACGCTTCAAACTTTTAACATGCATCAAAAGTTACACCTACCAACTTAAAAGGTGCAAAGGATTACAAGAAGTTATTAAGGATACCGAAGCAACAGTCCCTATCTATGATACCCTATCTATTACACCCGGACTTAAAGAAAAGGGTTTTACTGTCAAACAGGCTAGGAATATATTAAATAAAAATAAAGTTCCACAGCCAATGTTCATGGTAGAGTTGGAGCCTGAAAGTGTGCACTTTAAAAACAATGAAGTTCACCCAATTTAAAAGCTTCAATATCCCCCAAGAACCCCATTAGCGGAATGGGCCTGTGCAATGCATGAATTGTCAGGAATACGGCCACACGAAAACTTACTGAAAACTACGCGAAGTTGCGTTGCCTGCGGGGATGCACATTCAACTGAGACCTGCCCTATAAACAAGGATAACCACTCTGCCAAAAAATGTAGTAATTGTGGGGGAAACCACACTGCAAATTACAGAGGTTGTCCTATTTATAAGGAGTTGAAAATTCGACTAGGCCAACATATAACTGCTGCTCAAAATGCTGGACAACGAAACAATTTCCGAAATATACCATCGACCACGAACTCGGGAGTTTCTTTTGTACAGGCGTTAGGATATAACAACGGGACCTACGACTCAGCATCTAAGCTGACAGGTCAGCAAACCACTGCTGATTCAGAAACTACTGGCCAGCATATAACTAACACACAATAGCCTAACGCCCTAGAAGCAATGCTGATAACTATAACCAACACAATGGTAGCAATACAGCAAACGCTGCAGGTACTTACGCGCTCCCAAAATCTCCTTTTGGAGCTATAAATCAAATAAAAATCTGCTAGACGGTTTCCTTAAAAATATGTTTCTGGAATACGAATGACATCTCACAGCACAAATACGAGCTTTTGCAGTTCCTAGATCAGTATGTCATTGACTCCATGCTTATATCAGAGACATACCTAACAAACAAAAACTATTTTCAACTTAATGATTATACATTTCAAGACAAACCGTCCTGATGGCAAGGCTCATGGCGATACTGGAATACTGATCAAGAAACGCAATAGGCACTTTGAGTTGACATCATTTGCAACAGCCTGTATACAAGGTATCAGGTATATGTACACCAATTGAAAGTGAGTCGCCACTATACACACAAACAGGAGAATGGGCTCGCAGCAACGAAGAGAATGCCAGTGTATTCGCCGCACATCTAGAAAACGTTTTCAAACCACCCCCATCAATAAATAGCTTTGTGCTCCCAACAAACATCTTTTCAGAGGCTACTGTGCATATCATATTCCAATCAAGAGAAGTGATAGGAGAGATAAGAGTTCAAGTCAAATAAAAGCGCCAGCACATTAATCTCCCCTAAAATGTTTATAGAATTTCCGAACTGTGCAGTTAAACTTCTCACCACGATATTCAACAGCATATCATCCGCAACAATGGAAAAAGTCTGTCATCACTATGATTCAAAAAGGTGGAAAGGACAAGTCTTAGCTTTAATCATATAGGCCAATCAGTCTCCTGCCGTGCCTGATATTTGAAAAGCTGCTCTTGAGTCGTTTAAAGCAACACATACAGTCGTACCATATATCAATTGAAGCAGGACTACCTGAAGGTAGCGTGCTTGGACCAACACTATATATAATTTACACAGCAGACCTTCCGATAATCAGTCTCACAACAACATCAACATTTGCTGTTGATACTGCCATTCTAAGGCGATCAAAATGCCCCATAAGAGCAACGCAACAGTTATCAGCTCATATCGAGCTTTTTGAGAAATGGCTAGCAGATTGGCGCTTAAAGGCTAACGAGCAAAAATACCATTACCATAAACAGACAAACTTGCCCCCCACTATCTCTGAACAATATTCGTATACCACAAACAACAGAAGTAACATATCTTGGAGTTTACCTTGACAGTCGGCCTATGGAGAAAGCACGTCGAAGGTAAGAAAACACAACTGAAAATAAAAGCAAGAAGCCTACATTGGTTAATAAATGCTCGTTCTCCGCTAAAATTGGAGTACAAGCCTAGAAGTAGTACAACGAGCTTACAGATACTGTGAACTATAACTGGTGCATCGTGGTACATACAGAATGAACACATTTACAGAGATTTAAAGTGGGATCAGTTAAAGACGAAATCGAAAATGTAAAAGCGAAGTATATGAGCTACAGGCTCATCCAAATAGGCTTGCACTACAGACTCCTCCAAATAGGCTTACGCGGCCTCTAACATGGAACGCTAGCCACTGACAACTCCGGAGAAGAGATCTCCCTACCCTACAACAACAGCTAGGGCCGTTCTCCTAAAAAAAACTTTTATTTAACTTATGTATTAGGCTAAGATTTGATTTTGTCGTCAGTCTCAAACAGAGAAGATTCGATAAATAAATAAATCCGGCCACTTGGCATAGCCACCGCTGAGTGTTGGCATCGGCAACGGAGGCAATGAGGGAGCAGGCATGTATGGAGTGGGTGAAATACCAGCACCACTGCTACCATTCAATAGCGTAAAGTGGATAGCAACTCTACTGGAGCGCTTGGCAACTTCCACCTGGATGTCGACGTGCACTTGGCTAGCTGAGGGAATTTCCAATATAAATCAGTTCCGATTTCGCTATAATTTAGCTCTTCCAATTCCTCATGAAGCGTGGCGATCGATCCGCAAACGCTTCTCCATTGAATCGAGGGTCATAATGGTTAAGTCTTCGCCCAGCATCGCAGCCTTGACCTTCTGATGCAGGACCCCCATATCTTGGCAGGTCACCTCTTCTCGTCTCCGCAGCATCCTCTCCCTGCTTACAGCAGCAGATCCAACGGCTTCAGCTACAGACTCATTATGTAATTTATGTACGTACACGGTTATGACAATGAAACAACAAGTTTCCGTGGCAATTTTAAACTGATCACAATAATCAAAACGCGCTGTGATCACGTCAAGGTCACCAAAATGTTGAGCAACTAAGAGTTTTTAATTGCCTTAAATAAATAAACCGGGGCAGTTCAATATCAAAATATTATTCCGAGTTTAAATCAAAAACAAATCAACTCCGCAAAAAAACCACGCCGAATGCCAAAAGTACAAGCGTAACAACAAAAGCTTCGAGCTACAGCAGCTCTACCAAAAGAAGAACGAAAATAAAATAGAAACTGCTGATAAACCTACCGCTGCTCATCTGTCTTTGTCTTTGACATTTTGTCCCAACAAATTTTATCCTGCCGAAATTCTTTAAAAACCTTATACAAAATATGTCCCCTTTCCAAGCCTTATCAGTTGGTGGAAAGATTAAATTCACACATCATAAATTAGCAAATCTATTTGACGACACCAATACGAAAATTAAATTCTTCTTATTACCAACAATAAATACATTCGATGATATTTTGGGAAACGGTATTCTAAAAGAATTAGAAGCAATAATCGATACTAATAACAAAACCATGACCTTAAGTTCCGGTGGAGTTGTAGCAATAAAAGAAGAAACACTAGGAAGATTTTTTTTGGTATATGAAATAAATATATTTATTAAACGTCGATCCGCCAACTAAATGGCTATAATACGTTGAGTATAACAATGAACAAATAACATAAATACATAAGAGGAAGGAAATAAACAAATGTTTATAACTAGATAACTAGAGAAAAGAACTAGTATGTCTGAATTGTTGTTTTAGGACTAGAGTAGCCTAGTTCGCTTTAGTCGTCCTCTAAGATTTGTGAAAGAAAAAGAAAGAATCCAACTCATCAATCACTTACTCTTCGAAGCGAACGGAAGTGTTTTTCTACTCTCGTTTATCTTTGCTCGATTTTTTGTGAATATTAACTTAAACCCTTATTAATTAAATTTGTTTTAATATAAACTTCATCTGTTTGCCTTCCGCGCATTGAACTAAACTGTGTAGGGTTTGTGTTTTGTTTAAACTCTCAAATTACTTACTCTCCCCTTCTCTGCATATCTTAAACTTATCTTGTTTTATTCTATTCCCTTAGCTCTATCTCTTTTCTGTTCTCGCACAGTGGGATTTTTTCGATTAAATAGTATTTCAAAATAAAAATAAAGTACTCAATATGTCTGAAATTGTCTGCTATTTAAAATCTTTTAATAAAATAATCACAACAAACCAGCCGACCGTTTTGTGTTGGCTTTGCGATAATGTGGTTCATGCCAAATGTTCCAATCTTCGTGCCACCGTATCGGACGTTTTGGCCCGAGGGGGGACTTAAAGAGAAATGAGATCTTTTATGCGGCAGACAAAAAATGGTTTTCGTGAGGTGCTCGGCGCATTTTGTAAAGCCAGCGGTTTGCTCACGGTGCTGGACACCCAATTCAATAATCTCCAATTGTTAAATGAGTCTCCAAGGCGTAAAAAATGAAGTGTCGTCGCAGCTGTTCGAAAAGCCTATGGCCATCACCCCGGTGAGTACGAAAAATTAGGCATCCGAATTTTCTGGACATAATAATATGAAATCGTTTGATAGTCTGTCTGCTTCAAGCTTACTGGCTCCTATAGAGCCAACTTCCATTAACATCAACCCGCCTGATACACCACAGCGGAATTTCGTGCCCGGAATACCGGCGTGTACTGGTAGTGCAGGATTAGAACCTCCTACACCAATGCCCCTAAAGGTAATCCCACCTGAGAAACATATATTCGTTTCCCGGCTTTCCGATGATACGTCTGAGGCAGACGTTTTGGGTATAGATCAAGGTGGATGACATAACTAAATTAAAATATCATT
The DNA here is from genome assembly GCF_018153835.1 of Drosophila eugracilis. Lineage (NCBI taxonomy): Eukaryota > Metazoa > Arthropoda > Insecta > Diptera > Drosophilidae > Drosophila > Drosophila eugracilis. The sequence continues at coordinate 87,974 of NW_024573010.1, read as the reverse complement.
ATAATAGGAAAGTATCCCTTCGGTGGAATTTGACAAAATGTGCTCAACCAAGTTCTGGCCGGATAACATTTTCATACAAGAACATCGACCGGGACATAAAAAAATAAAATTAATCGACCTCAAACAAAAGCCACTGAGCAACCCCCGGCAAAAAAACTAACATCTTCTCTCCTTCTTTCCTATCAGAACACAATGGAGTCCGTTTTTACGCTATGATCAGATATGTTTCAGCTAGTGGTTCTGGGTGATTTTAACATGCCACAAATTAACTGGTCAGCAAACGAAAATAGTTTAGCTTTAACGCCCTCATCACATCACGATTTTATTGCAGGTATGTTAGACATGACCTTGGAAGAAATTAACCATGTTACAAACTCTTTGGGTCAGTTACTCGATCTATGCTTTATCTCAGATTCGTACTCCGTATTTATATCTAGGGTTCCACCACTTACACGCCCTGAAGATCTTTATCATCGCACTCTGGAGCTGGCGATCAGTGCAGGACCACTCCAAGTGACCGAGCCTACTAGAGCAATGATATGACTTCAGCTTTAAACAGATTTTACCATGCGTTAAACCAAATTTTTGATATATGTGTTGCGATGAGGTACCCGTCCCCTTGGTATACCCCCCCTTGGTATACCAAGGGCTTAGGCACCTTAAAAAAAATAAAGTTCAAGCATCAGAAAAAATACTTAAAAACTAGAACTCCGCTTAGTTCCACTCAGTACTTAGTTGTTCGGTCAAACTTTTCCGTGCTTAACGCTCAGTGTTATAAAAATTATTTAGCTCGTTGTAGGACCCAATTTACAAAGGACCCAAAATACAAAAGATCCGAAAGAATTTTATAATTTCTTCTAAGACTAAGCGTAAACCAAAAACGATTCCTTCAGCACTAACGTTTGAAAACTCAACGGAGAGAACTGATCAAACAATAGCCGATATGTTTGCCAAGTTTCTTCAACCCCTAGGCAGCCTTATGTCTACGGTGTTACGTAGTTGATCCTGGACCTTTTCTATCTAAGAGTGGTATTCTTAAGGATCTTCAGAGTGTTAAGCCGACCTTCTCCACAAGCCCCGATGGCGTTCCTGGCTGTATGCTTAGGTACTGCGCGTCTTTCATGTGCAATCCTCTTCTCAAACTATTTAATCTCTCGTTTAAAACGGCTACCCCTATTTGGAAGGAATCTTTCATTATTCCTTTACACAAGAAAGGGAAAACTTCGGATGCTGGTTATTATAGAGGTATCTCTAAATTATCAGCAATTCCTAAAACCTTTGAGAAAATTATTATGTCCCATTTGCAACACCAGTGTAGATCAGTAATATCTCTATATCAGCATGGTTTTATGAAACGACGGTCTACAACAACAAACTTACTCGAATTAACATCGTATGTCATCACTGGGTTCCGAAAAAGTCTTCAGACAGATGTCATCTACATGACTTTAGTAAAGCCTTTGACTCTGTAAATCACTCACTATATGTACATAAACTCGACTTAATTGGATTCCCATTTAATCTTCTTACGTGGGTTGAAAGTTATCTGACTTCTAGAACGCATCGTGGTTTATGCTTCATCCGGTGTCCCTCATGGAAGCCATTTAGGTCCGCTATTATTCATAAATGACCTTCCAATCACTTTAAAAAATTCTTTTATTTTAATCTACGCAGATAATGTGAAACTTTGTTCTTAATATAAAGATGCGTCCTACCATGGAAAACTACAATCTGACCTAAACAACTTTCAATTTTTATGCTCTGCAAACTTACTAAATCTTAACGGCTCTAAGTGTAAAGTAACCACCTTCAGTCACTCTAAGCCCTTAATAACCTCTTAAACACTTTGTGGTGTAACCCTTGATAGAATTAAGCTAGTCGACGACTTAGGAGTCCCATTGGATGCAAAACTTACATTTTCCGACCACATATTTTCCATGGTTAACAAAGCCAGAGGTGTGCTAGGCTTTATAAGAAGATAGTCGAAAGAATTCAATGACCCTTACGTAACTAAAACCTTATTTGTCTCTCTTGTGCGTCCGATCTTAGAGTATGGATCTTGTGTCTGGAAGCCCCAGGACGCAGTCCACAAAGACCGCATCGAATCCGTCCAAAAAAACTTTCTCATATGTATGCTTCAATACATCAAGAGGAGTTGACAAGGAACGCAATGTAATCGGCGTAGGTGGCCAGGAGTGTTTGGCTGATTTAGACATGGGAGATCTGAAGTGAACAGTTTATACAACACAGGACCCAGAACATTCCCTGAACTCCAACGCAAGCAGTTCTTAAGTAAAAGGAATTGGTAAGTCGGGAGAAGAGATTTCAACTTATAAACCAAGCTGTCATGTCAGGCGCGATGGGAGGCTTCCTTAACGTCGAGAAAGATAGCAGAGCTGTATTGCTTATTCTAAAAGGCATTCAAAATATGGTGTATATTTCTAAGGACTTGCTCAGGCGTCCCATGTTCATGCCTAATACCAAACTGGTGGTCGGAAATGGCGTCCTAAACACTTCTTACTTCGATAAATTTATAATTGAATATTCCATTCCCCACATTTTAACGACACATTATAACTCAAAGAGACTTGCAACAGAAGCAATAATGGGAGAAATACAAGCAATCTGTCAGGAAAATTTTAAATATATTACAATCAGGTTCAAACAGAAAAAGGTAGAGGATTAAACAAACGAAAATGTCCGAGAGGAATATAACTAGGAACTCATAACAGAGCCCATAGAAATGCAGACGAAAATAAGGTTCATCTCTCAGAAAAATACTACTTCGCTAAAATAAAACAAAACAAGACGAAAAGCTATATCCGTTACTGTTTTACACAATTTTAAAATATTCATTTTGTTAGTGCTAAATGGGCAAAACGCCACCTTTTGTCAAAAAAAACATGTAACAAGTACAAGTAACTGATGGTGACGTCACTTTCTATGAGAGACCTACATTTCTTCATAAATAGCCTGCGTGACAGAATGCGTAGGATTGCTCTGCTCAATCTCAATATCTCTTATAGTTCCCAAGAACGTTACGGGTAACGGGTATAAATAGCAACCTTAGTTAAAGAGTGTACATTATGCTCAAAGACATCAGCCAAACCCAGAAATTACAGAAACCCCAATTCCTGAATACACACATAATTCATATTGACATTTTTTCTACAAAAAATAAATTAGTTCTGACTGCAATGGACAAGTTTTAGAAATTCTCAGGCAAGAATTTTAAAATCAAAATCTAGAGAGGATATTAAGAAACGTTACGGTGTACCAAAATACATAGTAATGGATAATAAAAAGTCTTTTAACTCTATATATATAGTATATAAATGAAATGAATGACATATGTCCGCTATAAACTCGGAAACGGCTGTACAGATTTTGATGAAATGTTTTGTACGTGTTAAAGGAGGTTTCGGGCGTGATTAGAAATCATAAAAATTAGAAAAGTTTATTAAAAATTTGCAAAAATTGAGTAAAGTTGGCGGCTCTGATCCTTTATAGTTGGCAGCTCTAGCTCCTAACAATTGAGGGAGTATGTTGCAACTATCTAGAATTAAAGCTGGCAGTCCTTTTTTAAACAGTTAAATTTAAAATTTGGTTTATTTCTTGAAGTTTTTTTATGTGACTTACGAAAAAATTTATGTCATTTTTATACCCGTTACTCATAGAGTAAAAGGGTATTCTAGATGCGTTGAAAAGTGTGTAAGAGGTAGAAGTAAGCTTTTCCGACCCTATAAAGTATATATATTCTTGATCAGGATCAATAGCGAAGTCGATTGAGCCATGTCCGTCCGTCCGTATGAGCGCTGAGATCTCAGGAACTATAGCAGATACAACGTTGAGATTAAGCATGAAGATTCTTGAGGTCCCAACACAGTGTGCAGTTTATTACAGCATCCTGCCACGCCCACTCTAACACCCGCAAATCGCGAAAAACTAAAATCGCTGAAATCTCAGGGACTATTAGAGCAAGAAAGTTGAAATTCAGTATATATAATCTTTAGATGCCAGCGCATCTTATAGTGGTACCATTATTCGGCCACACCCTCCCATACGCCCACCAAGCTCCAAAGACGGTTTTCGCATTTTCTAGAAAAGCTGATATCTCGGTAAGCATGTAGGCCACTCTCACTCTAACGCCCACAAAACCCGAAAAACCGAAAATGCAAAAATCTCGGAAACTATAAGAGCTAAAAAGTTATGCTTAAGTGTGCCTTAGCTGTGCTTGCCACGAAGTTTCATCCACGCCCACTCTAACGCCCACAAAACGCGGAAAACTGTGGCGTCTGTAAAATTATTATGAATGCCTTCGTTTGACCTTGTATAACTTATTTCTGTTAATACCTATCAATTTACCGAAGTTTTTCGCTATTTATGAAGAAATTTAGGTTATAAGGCCTCACATGGTTTGTGACGTCACTATCAGTTACTCAAAATGCTTTCTCCGACAATAGGTGGCGCTTTGGAAATATTCACTAGCAAAATGAATGTTATTCAATTTTGTAAAACAGTAACGGGTATCTTATAGCCGCGGCACTCGACTATAGCGTTTCTTCTTGTTTTATAAGTAATTTGTTTGGAAATTGGTAAGCAGATTAACGGGTAATTTTTTTTCGATTTCATTAACAAATGTTTTACGGTTAGTGGGATTTAGAGCTGCGCTAGCAGCGCTACAATTTGCAAGTCTAATCCGACCATAATTTTCGAGCACTTATACCTCCTGATAATTCTGAGACGGATATGGATTGATTTAATCTCGGCTCTTGATCTTGATCAAGAATATATTACATATATTTACGAGCAACAGGTATAATAAAACTAATTTAATAATCTAGGCAGGTGTGCAACTGTCAAATTTCGTACGAGTAGACATGGCCCATCTATGGCCTATGTTTTTTCTGTCGGCTTTGTTTGTTATTCTACTCAAAGCCTTTGGCTTTATTGCATCATCTGGAACTGGAGGCCACCGAGGCTTGGGGAATATAAACCCTTAGCCGACTAAAATGAAATATGTCAATTTAGGAGTTAGCGGCTCACAATGAATGATCCTTTGTCATATTCTATATTTAGGGTATCCTGAAATAGTTTACCCTCTGTAGTACTTTAGATCTTTAAATCTCATGCCATATAACCCTAGTTTAAAATATAAAACAACCCCTTATTCGCCATACAGTTTTCTGCTTTGCCGCTTTTTTAAACGCACACTAAATGTAATTTATGTAATATATGTATATTATGTATATGCGGAAGTCCGGCGATCACTTAAATGACCGTCGGCCTAAGTTTTATGTGGCGAGCTGTAGAAAGTAAATTACCTTACACTTAAGATTATTTAATTAAGCATAGCTTGTTTACTTTTATACATATCAAGCCATAAGGATTTATCTTATTATCTGCGGAAGCAATCCAGAAGAAATATTGGCACTTTGAAATCCATTTCAACGGCAGTGAGATGTGCATGCGTGCGTTAAAATAGGAGAGGTTGGGTATTTGGCTTAAATGAGATATCTTAGATTATAAGAATGTGGATTTAATCGTAATATTAACCATACAGCTCTTGCCAAATCACGATTTTCGCCATAAAATGTTTTTGTATATATGTATTCCAAAATAAAACTAAACGTTGCCAAAAATACTTATAAAATCGTAATTCTCAAATAGAGTTCCGGAGCTGTAAATCAATCGGCTTTAAGTAACTCCGATCCGCAGAAGCATCTACAGTGGCTCCAAGCTTATTTCGTGCAGGAATAAATCGAAGTTTAAATTTGATACTGCTACTAAACCAGCAGAGATATCAGTTTTAACGCAGTAATGTTAAGAATGTCGCATATTATTAAAATAATAACAAAAGATTTTACTAATTTAAAAAACAAAAGAATTGTTTATACAAAAAGTAAAAAATAGGGCAATTCTGACGCACAAGCTTATTTCGTGCAAGCACTTTAATGGTAAATAACTCTAAACTGCGACTTTTAAATCCATTTTTTTTTAATACTAGTAAAAATATATTAACAAAAGCATATTTATAAGTTTTCGAGGCTGGGGGCACCAAAAAATTATGGATTAACGAGGATTTTCAAACTATGGCGTCACGAACAACTATTGAGAAAAGCGAATTAATCCTTAAACGTTTTAAGGATGGGGAAACCCAGGATATGCCCATCAAGCCCTAGTACAAACCCATACATAACCCAAAGGCTTTTTTGCGGGTGGCAGATAAGGGCCGTGATGCTCCGAACACAATTTTTAATGACCACAAGGAGAGACGTATTGTTCAAAAAGTGAAGGAAAACCCCAAGGTATCTGGTCCTAAAATAGTTGCGGAGATTGAGAACGAAATTGGCAAAAAATATTGCCCAGGTTCAGTTCGCAGCACTTAGCATAACCACCACTTTTATGGTCGAGTTTCTAGAAATAAGACCTTCGTTAGTGCTAAAAATAAGTTGGCACGCGTCAAATTCGCCAGGGAACTTGAAACTCGTCCGATTTTGGTCTGGAACGACGTTATATTTGTGGACGAATCCAAGTGTAATATATTTGGGTCCCATAGGAGGAAATATGTTTTGCGGCGTCCCAATACAGAGCTACATACAAAAAAAAAAAGCAGCGGCTAAGCACGGCGGTGGTCATGCTATGGTTTGGGCCTGTATGACTGTGTCCGGCGTCGGAAATTTGGTTTTTATTGACGGAATCATGTATGCCAATAAATATTTAACTATTTTGAAAGAAAATTTGGTGTAAAGCTTGGGATTTTCCTTCATTCATCAATTTAGTTTACTGCTTAAAACCATAATTTTAAATCATTTTCTTATAATGGTAAAATATTCGATTTGCCGATCGCTATTGGTTGACAAACGTTAATATATTGTAATATTAACATATAATAAGAAAGTTAACAAGCGGTTAAGCCATTATCCATATAATTTGTTTACCATAATTTTAAACTATTTTTAAAATAAGTTTTTAACAACTATAATTTGTCGATTGATATTAAAGTCGGTGGTATTACATACACTATAATATTATGGACGCCACAGTTTTCGAAGAATCTGCCTGCCTAATCTCAACTTTGAATCTCATTTGGTTCTTGAGATCTCAGTGTTCATACTAGAGGTCGGCACAGGCCGGGCTTTTCTTCGTGGCCCGCGGACCGACACAGGCCCGGAGCGAGCCCGGCCCTTAAAATTAAGGGTCGTGCCGGACCGGGCCTTAGCAAAAAAGGCACACCACTAATTCAAAATTGGCGTCCTTTTGTGAAATTGATAAAACTTTGAAATATAAAATATGTCGCTACAAACCATTCAGGACTCTGTGAAGTCCGGGCCCGGCCATGGTGAAGAGTATCGAGTTCGGCCGGGCCGGACCTCTAAAAAAAGAGTTTGTGTTCGTGCAGGCCCGGTCCTCAAAATACAGGACCGCGCCCACTAGTTCATACGGGCGGACGTACATGGCTAAATCGACTTCGCTATTGATACTGTTCAGGAATATATAATATATAGTTTATAGCGTCGGAATCGCTTCCTTTTACCTATTACATACATTTCAACGAATCTAATATACCCTTTTCTTTACGAGTATAATTATAGGAGACGGGTCAGAATGCTAAGACATTTTATATTTGGTTTATTGAGCCACGGATAATTGATAGTCTCAGCACTCTACTAATGGAAACCTTAATGCTGTATACGGTAACCTTTTAAAGCGCAGTGAAAACCCTTTAAAGGAGGATTATCTTTTTTAACAAAATACTTTATCGTTTCTCAGTAAAGTTTCACTAAAACCCACTCTACGACTCTCTCTTTTCCATGCCTCCACGCCGATTCCATAGCGGTTTCACACTGAATTGTGGAATTTGAAAGCGCAGAGCCAAGACTTCTATCACACACAAATTAGCACTCAAAACGGAAGGTTTGCATAAGCCCAACGTTCTAGACTCTACAGTTTCCCAAATCTTTCGTAGCAGCATTCGTATGTATTGGCGTACGAACCGACAGGCATTGACTCTGCCAGTGATTATGATATATTTAGTCTATGGGGTCGGTAACTCTTCCTAAAAATGCTGTAAGGTAGATAATGGCAGAACACAATTGGGTTAGATTTATTAATTATCATATATTCACTTGATTCGGTCTTCATAATGTCAAAGCATTTTTATTCCCTTTACTACTTGTAGTATCAACGAGTATAATGTATTATTTTTAAGTAGGAAAAGGTACAGGGAAACGTCCATCTATGTATATATGTTTATTTTACATCATAGTTTATCGTTCACACATTAGGTAGTAGAAAGTCGACAATAATTTGCTTAATTTAAGTTTACGCTGAACTTACATACATATCTCAACTTCGCTACAAGTAATAGGTAATGGACGAAGTGACATCAGATTCATAACGTTGATGTTTTACCCTCATTGGCATCCCAACACTGTCATCGATATTCTCGAATACATGTATACATATATACATACAAGTTATATGACACATTATTTAGGGGCTCTTACCCAATTTATAAACAACTTTGAGCCGAGAGCCAATTTCCAAATAACTCTATTTCTCTCAGCTATTTCTGTCAATTAGGCCTCAGAATCATTCCCACCCAGATCAATTTCACGCAGCCCAAATCAAACGGATGCTGTAAGCATCCAGTCCGCTAACGTAAACAAAAGATCCCCAAAGCGAACCCCGAGTCCGCTAACGTAATTAAAAATATCCCCAAAGCGGTCCCTAAACTCCGCTAATGTAAACACCAATTTCCGGCCAAGATTGGACTTCAAATTTAATTCACAAATTGCATCATCCTATTTTCCGACTCTCTTGAGATTCCATTCTCTTTATCAATTTTTGGGGATAAATTCTCTTAAGCCGAGGTTTGATTATTAATCATTGAACTAGAGATCGACAGTCCGTTTTGACGATCCGAATCAAGAAGTAGTGCTAATCAAGTAAAAGTAAACAAGCAGTGAATTAACTAAGTTCGACCTATTGAAAAATTGTAATAGTGATTAAGTGATTAGAAAAATAAAAATAATTTTTTTTAATTAAATCACGAGTGAGAAACTTAATTGGCGCCCAACGTGCGTTAATGAAATAATCCCCTTGAAATCTCAAATTACAAAATAGTGATCGTAACATAAATTCACTGCACGGACAATATAAAAATCAAAAAGTGAAATACTTTATCGTTTCTCAGTAAAGTTTCACTAAAACCCACTCTACGACTCTCTCTTTTCCATGCCTCCACGCCGATTCCATAGCGGTTTCACACTGAATTGTGGAATTTGAAAGCGCAGAGCCAAGACTTCTATCACACACAAATTAGCACTCAAAACGGAAGGTTTGCATAAGCCCAACGTTCTAGACTCTACAGTTTCCCAAATCTTTCGTAGCAGCATTCGTATGTATTGGCGTACGAACCGACAGGCATTGACTCTGCCAGTGATTATGATATATTTAGTCTATGGGGTCGGTAACTCTTCCTAAAAATGCTGTAAGGTAGATAATGGCAGAACACAATTGGGTTAGATTTATTAATTATCATATATTCACTTGATTCGGTCTTCATAATGCCAAAGCATTTTTATTCCCTTTACTACTTGTAGTATTAACGAGTATAATGTATTAATGTAAGGTAGATAATGGCAGAACACAATTGGGTTAGATTTATTAATTATCATATATTCACTTGATTCGGTCTTCATAATGTCAAAGCATTTTTATTCCCTTTACTACTTGTAGTATCAACGAGTATAATGTATTATTTTTAAGTAGGAAAAGGTACAAGGAAACGTCCATCTATGTATATATGTTTATTTTACATCATAGTTTATCGTTCACACATTAGGTAGTAGAAAGTCGACAATAATTTGCTTAATTTAAGTTTACGCTGAACTTACATACATATCTCAACTTCGCTACAAGTAATAGGTAATGGACGAAGTGACATCAGATTCATAACGTTGATGTTTTACCCTCATTGGCATCCCAACACTGTCATCGATATTCTCGAATACATATATACATATATACATACAAGTTATATGACACATTATTTAGGGGCTCTTACCCAATTTATAAACAACTTTGAGCCGAGAGCCAATTTCCAAATAACTCTATTTCTCTCAGCTATTTCTGTCAATTAGGCCTCAGAATCATTCCCACCCAGATCAATTTCACGCAGCCCAAATCAAACGGATGCTGTAAGCATCCAGTCCGCTAACGTAAACAAAAGATCCCCAAAGCGAACCCCGAGTCCGCTAACGTAATTAAAAATATCCCCAAAGCGGTCCCTAAACTCCGCTAATGTAAACACCAATTTCCGGCCAAGATTGGACTTCAAATTTAGGTCACAAATTGCATCATCCTATTTTCCGACTCTCTTGAGATTCCATTCTCTTTATCAATTTTTGGGGATAAATTCTCTTAAGCCGAGGTTTGATTATTAATCATTGAACTAGAGATCGACAGTCCGTTTTGACGATCCGAATCAAGAAGTAGTGCTAATCAAGTAAAAGTAAACAAGCAGTGAATTAACTAAGTTCGACCTATTGAAAAATTGTAATAGTGATTAAGTGATTAGAAAAATAAAAATAATTTTTTTTAATTAAATCACGAGTGAGAAACTTAATTGGCGCCCAACGTGCGTTAATGAAATAATCCCCTTGAAATCTCAAATTACAAAATAGTGATCGTAACATAAATTCACTGCACGGACAATATAAAAATCAAAAAGTGAAAAAAAACTTTCATCAAAAAATAAACATTGAAAAAACAGTTAAATTAAACAAATGTTTAAAATCAAAAAGTAAAAAAATCTTCAAAATCAACAACAAAAAAACAGTCAAAGAAAATAGGCTGAAGGGCAATCCCTCGCCAAATATTGAAAAGAAGGAAGACCCAATCTAAAAACAAAAAAAAAGGAAGGACGACCCCAAACAGGATCATCATTCAGGATAAGGACGACGCCAACAGGAAAAATAACAACGAGAAGAAAAAAATATAAGGACGATTCGTGAGCGATATACATTTACAAAGTGGAAGAGTTAATTTCAAATTTCGAAAAACTTTTCAAAATGTCAGAACCTTCAACAAGCCAGATTGGAGCAAATAAAAGACCCTACATGATTCAGCCACAAGAAAATACAAGCCATCAGGCAATAACAAACAACACCATGTTAAATGTAGGAGATTTAATTAAGCAAATTGTAAATTTAGAATTAAATCCATTAAAGGACGAGATCGTTAATTTAAGATCGCAGCTTTCTCACAAAATTAAATCGGTTGAGGATTATCAGATAGAGATTGTAGATCCAAATATAAAATGCGACACATCTTATGAGATCATCAAATCTGTTGGGGAATATAAAGGTGAAGAGGATAAATATGTAAGCTGGAGAGAATCGGCAGAAATAGCCATGGGGCAATGTGCCAGAGGGAGTGAAAGATTTTATTCTGCCTTATCTATATTACGAAACAAAATAACAGGAGTGGCAAACGACGCCTTAACCCATAACGGTACTGTATTAAATTTCGATGCCATAATGGACAGACTTGACTTCGTCTTTAGCGACAAACGACCAATTCACATTATTGAACAAGAATTAAGTGTATTGAGCCAGGGAAAATTATCCATAATGGATTATTATGGTACAGTTAATAGAAAATTAACTCTGCTAATTAATAAAACTATTATGACCTACGGTAGAAACAAACCTATAAAAGCGGAAATGAATGAGAAACACAGGAAGACAGCTCTTAGAGTTTTCATTACCGGCCTCAACGGCCAAATTTCAGATACTATTTTCTCAATGAATCCACCTGACCTACCAAATGCAATGGTCATAGTTCAGGAATTGGAAAGCAACAACATGAGGGCTCATTTCGCAAATAGTTTCTCTACTACTCAGAGAAAATATAGCGAGCCAAACTCTAGAGGAAATGGCCAAACACATTTCAACCACAAGACAAGACAACAAATCAATAGTTACAGTAACCAGAGAAACAATAATAATTTAAGGTTTAATCATGACAACCACCAGAACAAAAATGCATATGGTTATTATAATCAGAATAAAAATAATTCTTGGAACCAGGGTAGATTTAATAATAACCAACAAACACAGTGGAACACCTATAGACTTCAAGCCACCCCGACGCCAGGACAGCGGGAGTAGGGGGCCAGAGGATGGCCGCACAGACCGCAGCGTCAGGACCAGGATGGGAAACAGCTTCACGGAGGAAGCCAAGGACGTCCACCCGACCCGACGCGCTAGTCGTGGAAGGCAAGGGAATGAAGTACAGCGAGGTGCTTGCCTTGGTCACCAGACGGCAGGACGGCCAGCTGAAGGAATTCATTCAAAATGTCCACAAAGTGCGCCGCACCGCTACTGGGAACCTGCTGCTCGAGCTGGCAAAAAACCGTACGGATAGCACGGACGCCATGAGGGAGAACCTCGAAAAGGTTCTACAAGGGGCTGCCGAAGTGCGGGCACTGTCTGAGGATAGCAAAATGAAGTACCTAGAGATCAGGGACCTCGATCCGCTAGCGACGGAGGTGGACATTCGGCTTGCACTGACCGAGCAGTTCGAAGTGGATGGGAAGGCGGTCAGGTTAAGGAGTCTTCGTGCAAAAACCTGGGACACACAGACCGCTATCATCGGTCCACCCAGCAAAATTGCGACTGTAGTTGCGAGCAAAGGCAGGGTGAGGATCGGATGGACAGTGTGTCGGATTCGGGAGAGGCAGAGTCAACCGAGGTGCTACCGATGCCTGGAAGTTGGCCACATAGCGAGCCAGTGTCGAAGCCCCACGGATAGGAGCGGATGCTGCATCCGCTGTGGCAAAAGCGGGCATAAGATCGCCAATTGCCCCAACGAGAGCACCTGCTTCGTTTGCGCAACAAAAGGCGAGAAGGAGGCAAAACACCTAGCAGGAAGTCGACGGTGTCCGCTTTCCATTGGTGCTGTTAAAGATAAGACAGGATGCAAGTGATCCAGCTGAACCTGAATCACTGTAGAGCGGCGCAGGATCTCCTGCGACACACGGTAGGCGAGGTGAATGCTGACATAGCTATTCTCAGCGAGCCGTACAGCGTCGGGCCAGGCGAAGAGTGGGCGACCAACAATCAGGGCAAGGCGGCCATCTGGATCTGCAACAGTTCCGCGGAAGGACCATGTCAAGTAAGGAGAGGCGAAGGGTTCGTGAGAATCCAGTGGGGAGGTACATGGGTGTACAGCTGCTACCTAGCCCCAAGCCTCTCACTCGATGCTTACTGCAAGGCTCTAGAGGAGCTTGCGGTCGATGCCAGAGGCAAGCACCCAGTGCTAATAGCAGGTGATTTTAACGCGTGGGCACAGGAGTGGGGGAGTACCACCACGAATGCTAGAGGTAGAGCCTTGCTGGAGATCCTAGCACCCCTGGACCTCGCACTTCTCAACGAGGGCAACCAGGAAACCTACAACAGAGCAGGCGCCGGTTCCATCATCGACCTGACCTTCGTCAGCAGTAGTCTGGCACGGACATCAACGTGGGAAATCGCCGACATCTTCACGGCCAGTGACCACGAGGCCATACTGTGCTCGCTGGGAACCAGCCAGGCGATCTCGAGCATTCCCCCCTGCGGCAAGGCGTTTCGGCAGGATACGCTAGTAGTCCAACAATTGGAAACCCATATGCGAACGGCGGAGCTTGATCTCCACGAGACAGCCAACGAATCAGCGGAGGCGCTTGCTACGGCCCTTGATGCGGCTTGCAAGGCAAGCATGAAGGAGCGCACGACCTTTGCTCGGCATCACAAGCCGGCCCCGTGGTGGACAAGCCAAATCTCGTCTCTCCGCAAAGAGTGCCTAAGGTCTAGACGATCCCTGCAGCGAGCTCGAGGCACCGACGCGCAGGAGCAAAGGCACCTTGAGTTCAAGGCAGCTAGGAAAGCGCTGAAAACAGCCATTCGGGTCAGCAAGCGAGAGTTGTTTCTCAAGCTATGCGATGAAGCGGATCACGACCCATGGGGACAGGCGTACAGAATGGTGTCAAAAAAGGTCAAGGCGGGGAGCCAACCCCCCTCAGACCCGGTAGCACTGAGGGCGATAATTGACGTCCTGTTCCCAAGCAGTAGAGCGGAGGGAATCCGCCCGGCTATTGAGGATTTGGAAGACGAGCCGGTGGAAGCCGTCACAGCAGAGGAGGTGCTAGTGGCCGCTCGGAACCTAGCCTCTAAGAAAGCTCCCGGTCCGGACGCGGTGCCAAATCGAGCGCTAAAAGTGGCTCTGGCCCAAATACCAGAAAAGGTAGCAGCCATTTACAACCAGTGCCTGTATGAAGGATCCTTCCCGAAGGTGTGGAAGAAGCAGATGCTCCTTCTGCTAATGAAGCCAGGTAAGCCACCAGGAGAGGCCGCATCTTACCGACCGATCTGCCTTCTAGACACGGTAGGCAAGGTACTGGAGAAGATCCTGGCCACAAGACTCCAGGCGGCGATAAGCAGGGAAGGTGGACTGGCAGACGAGCAGTACGGGTTCCGGAAAGGGAAGTCAACGGTGGAGGCCATTATGAGGGTAAAGAACCTGGCAGCAAGCGCCATCCAAGGCACCAGATGGAATGGGGGTGCCAAGCAATACTGCCTGGTTACCACCCTGGACGTGAAGAACGCCTTCAACACGGCGAGCTGGTCGCGGACTCTCCAAGCCCTGAAGGAGCTGAGGATCCCGGCATATCTGCTAAAGATGGTGGACAGCTACCTGAGCGAAAGAGTACTCCTGTACGATACGCGGGAAGGGCAGAAGGAGCGAGTGATCTCCGCGGGAGTGCCCCAGGGCTCTGTACTGGGGCCGCTTTTGTGGAACACCATGTACGATGGAGTCCTCCGATTACCTATGGGGGAGGGTACAACCATCGTAGGATTCGCCGACGATATAGCCCTTGTGGTGGTGGCGAAGACAGTTCGTGAGGTGGAAACCCTAACCAACTCCGCGGTGGTGAAAGTGGAGGCTTGGATGTCTAGCGCCGGCCTTCTCCTCGCCCCACATAAGACGGAAGCAGTGCTGATTTCGAGCCGGAAGAAGGTCGAGACTGCGACCGTACTTGTAGGAGGAGTGGCCGTTACCTCGAGGAGAGCCATAAAATACCTAGGGGTCTGGCTGGACACAAGGCTCTCGTTCCGGGAGCACCTTGAGTACGCCCACAGGAGGGCGAGCGAGACGACGAGAGCCCTATCGCGGATGCTCCTCAACATCAGAGGCCCGAGGCAGGAAAGGAGAAAGCTCATCACTAGCGTAGTGAGCTCCCAAATCCTCTACGCCGCCCCAGTGTGGGCAGAGGCGATGGGAGTAAGGTCCTACGCGCGGGGAGTCGAGGCAGACCACCGCCTCTGCGCGTTACGGACATCCAGCGCCTTTAGGACGGTATCGGACGACGCGGCCCTAGTGATCGCAGGGCTGATACCCATCAAAGAGCTGGTCCGAGAAAGGAAGGAGCTGGCCAACATGGCTCAGGACAGCCTTTCTTCAGTGTCGGTCAGGAGGAGGGAAGTGAGAGCCACAAGTCTGACAAACTGGCAGCGGCGATGGGAGGAATCTTCCAAGGGACGCTGGACGTTTCGGCTCATTCCGGACGTGGGTAAGTGGACCGATAGGAAGCATGGCCAGGTAGACTTCTACCTCACGCAGGCCCTTAGCGGCCATGGGTGCTTCCGAAGCTACTTAAAGCGCTTTGGCCACGAAAGCGAGGACTTTTGCCCGTCGTGCGGCAGTGGAGTCACAGAGGACCCTCTCCACGTCCTCTTTGAATGTAGGAGATTTGTGGAGGATCGCCTAACCATGGAGGAGATCCTGGAAGAGCCCTTCACACCCAGCAGCATGGTGCCGCTAATGCTGCAGACGCCGGCGAAGTGGAAAGCCATAGCCGTATATGTGGCCAAGACCATGATGGAGTTGAGAGCCCTGGAGAGGGCACGTAACGGGCGGGAGGAGTAGGGCGTCAGAGTTGTGCGAAGCATTGCTTCACGGCCGTACCGCACGACTTCGGTCCAAGCTCTTGCAGCCCAGTCAGGGAAAAAAAAAATGTACAGTAGATCTATAAGATGGTTTGTAAGGAGCGAATATAAAAAAAAAAAAAAAAAAAAAAAAAAACCTATAGACAGCCACAAAATAAGCCGGAACCAATGGAGGTAGACGAGTATATCCAGTTTCAGAATAAGGGTAACAACGGCTATAATCAAGGCTATAATCAATATCAAAATAATAATTATAGTCAGAACAAGTGGGATCAAACAAAAAAATTTGAGACCCAGAACACTCAGCAAAGCCAAGCCCAAAATAAAAGGGCATCAACTGGAACTGTTAACCAACCGGTTAACAAGGCGATGAGATTAAATAACATTGAAGATGACCATTTTTTAGACAACAGCCAGGAGTAGGCTTACCCTACTTATTTAGAAATGATCCAAAAATAAATAAAAAATTAAAAATATCAATTGACACTGGGGCAACCTCGTGTTATTTAAGAACAGGTATTTATAAAAATAAGAACCAGCTTCCGATTTACAAAACAGTATACACAGTGAATGGATATTCAATAATTAAATTTTATCAGAAAATAATTATTTTTGATACACCATATACTTTTTATGAAATAGATGGGCTTTTCTCAGATTTACTGGTTGGCTATAACCTATTAAAAAAAAAATAGGAGCGGTAAATGATACAGCTAAGGGAGTAATTAAATATAATGGAATAGAAGAAAAATTAAATTATGATAACGAAAACATATTAAACCAACATTCTTTAACAGAAGAAAACACCATTCTTCCATTAAAAGAATTTATATTAAAAAAATACTTTGATGAAAAAGCTCAAATCAGATCCGAATCTGAAATGGGTAATCAAAGCGAATCTAGTTTGGGATATAAAAAACCTGAACACTCCGACGTTGAACTACCCGACAATCAAAGAATAAACAACATAAAAATATCCTCTGCAGATAAGAGAAAAGATCTGGAGAACGAAATATTAAATATTATCAATGAAGAGCATTCAAAAATAAATATGCAGATTCCATTTAGGACAGATATCCGCGGTGAAATAAACACCGTAAATGATAGGGCCATTTACAGCAAACAATACCCTTATGCTCAATCAGCTTTAGATTTTGTAAATTCTGAAATAAGTAGAATTTAAAAGAAGAAATTATAAGGCCAAGTAGAAGTCCTTATAATTCACCAGTACTAGTAGTACCAAAAAAGGGTTTCAATGAAGACGGAACTCCAAAACTCAGACTCGTAATTGATTATAAAACAAGAGGAAACGCTATAGTCGAGTGCCGCGACCATAAGATACAATTCACAAGGCGCCACCTATTGTTAGAGGAAGTATAACCTTAATTTCTTCATAAATAGCTAAATAATGTTCCGATTTGAAAAATCTTTTGTAAATCGATAGATATTAACAGAAATAAGTTATACAAGGTCAAACGAAGGCATTCATAATAATATTATAGACGCCACAGTTTTCCGCGGTTTGTGGGCGTTAGAGAAGGCGTGGCCGGATGCAAGTTGCAAGTTGCAGAGGCATATCTTCAATACGAGTTCCTAAGCAAAATTATGTAGCTCTTATAGTTTTTGAGATATTTGCATTTTTGGTTTTTTGGATTTTGTGGGCGTTACAGTGGGAGTGGCTTGATCGGAAAAAAACAATTCGCATTGGGAGCATCATAAAAACCTACATGCCTAATCCGAACTTTCTAATAATTATATTTACCGAGATATCAGCTTTTCTAGAAAATCCGAAAACCGTCTTTTGAGCCTTGTGGGCGTATGGGTGGGTGTGGCCGGATAGTAAAACTACTTTAAGATGCGCTGGCATCTAAAGATTCTACGTTTCGAATTTCAACTTTCTAGCTCCAACAGTTCCTGAGATTTCAGCAATTATAGTTTTTTGCGATTTGTGGGCGTGGCAGGATGCTGTAATAAACTTGTGCTGTCCCGGGACCTCATTAATCTTCATGGTTAATCTCAACTTTGTATCTCTTATAGTTCCTGAGATCTCAGCGTTCATACGGACGGGCGGACGGACTGACGGATGGACATCGTCATCGCTATTGATCCTTCCTTCTATCTGTTACATACTTTTCAACGATCAGATCTCATGAATGAACCAGACATTCAGAAAACCTAATTTTCAATAAACAACGGAAAATACGAATTCCTAAGAATGCCTTTCGGTCTGACCAACGCTCCAAGAATATTCCAACGAGCGATGGATGATATTTTAAGAGAACAAGTGGGTAAAACATGTCACGTTTATATGGATTACATAATTATATTTTCAAAAACAATTGAAATTTTGCTGAACGCAAACATTAAAATTTCAATTGAAAAATCAAAGTTCTTTAAATTAGAAACAAATTTTCTCGGTTATGTTGTTTCTCACAAAGATTCAAAAAAGGCATCACGTAATACTTTAATACAGTTTGATGATTCAGCTGTAAGAGCTTTTAACGAGCTCAAAGGAAATTTAATTGCACAAGTAGAACTCCTACAACCCGACTATAATAAAAAATGTACTTTAACAACGGACGCATCTGACTTAGCAATTGGTGCTGTTCTTTCTCAGGAAGGAAAACCAATTATATTTATCTCAAAAACTCTGACTAAAACCGAACAATTATATGCAACAAATAAAAAGGAACTTTTAGCCATTGTATGGGCTTTTAAAAATCTTCGAAATTACTTATATGGGGTTAACAACATCGAGATCTATACCGATCATCAACCTCTTTCATTTTCCATTTCTCAAAAAAATCCAAATATTGAGATGAAAAGGTGGTATTCCTTTATTGAAAGCTATTCACCAAAATATATTTACAAGCCAGGAGCAACAAATGTTGTTGCGGACGCTTTATCAAGGATTCAAATAAATAACTTAACGGAAAGTAATGAATCGGTCTCAGATCAAAATAATCAGCATTCAGCAGAGAGTAGTTTTGAGAATGTAATACAAGAAACCCGAAAACCCTTAAACCAGTTTAAGCAACAATTGCTAATAGCAACGGGGAGGTATACAATACATGAGTCGATTAATGTATTCGGAAATACTAGACATGTAATAGATTATGACACTCCAGAAAATTTAGTATCAATCTTAAGGGAATATATTCCACCCAATATAACAATAGAAGTTCACTGAACTCTAGAAGACTTTTACAGAATTCAAAAACCACTTAAGGACAATTTTTTAAACAAATTTTTATACACTAAGACATTTGTCCAGGATGTCGAGAACGCTGAAGACAGATCTCTCATTTTCACAGAAACTCATTGTAGAGCTCACAAAGGGCTTGATGAAAATTATAAACAAATAACTAGACTCTATTATTGGCCCAATTTATACAAAAAGCTTAAAGAGTTTATTAAGAATTGTACTATCTGCAATCAAAACAAATATAACAGACACCCTGTACAGATTCCTATCGGTCAAGCACCAATTCCAGAAAGAGAAGGTGAAAATTTGCATCTTGACATATTTAACGCCCAGAATCTAATATTCATTACTTGTATAGATTCGTATACGAAATACTTAGTCGTAAAAGAAATCCCTAATAAACTAAATATAGAAAATAAAGTTTCAGAAATTTAAAACAATTTCCAATAGCCAAATCTTTGATGATAGATAACGAACCAAGTTTTTCTTCATCCCAATTTAAATCTTTTGCACAAAGAAATGGGATATCTTTATTCTTTGCAGATCCTCGACATAGTACGTCTAACGGACAAATAGAAAGGGCACACTCTACCTTAACAGAAATTGCTCGCTGCATTAAAGATGAAGTTAATTTAATTGACTATTCCGAAATTGTAATTAGAGCAGCACAAAAATACAATTTAACAATTCATTCAATAACCAATCATCGACCTTTAGATATTTTATTTAATAAAATCAAACACGATAATATTCGTAAATTATTGCAGCAAGCCCAAGAGAAACTGTTGCATTTTCACAATAAAGATAGACAAAATAAGAATTATCACGTAGGAGAGGTAATTTACGAAAAGAAACACGGGGAAAGAAACAAGCTTAATTCTAGATATAAAAAACAAGTAGTTAAGGAAAATCTCCCAAATAAAGTTATTATAAATAACAAAAACCGTACAATTCATAAAGATAATATTAAATAACTTGTTTCAAATTACAGATAATGATTTCAAAATGTACTTATTATTGCTGGTAGCTACAACCAAACCCGAAATTATGGATTACACGAACCATGGTTTCCTTCTTTACAAGGATACCAAAGAAGTTCTTATTTATGAATCATACGCAGATTTAATTCATATAACTAATATAAGTCTTTATAAAGAAATAATTAATTAATCTTTGGGAAATATCCCAAGATTTAAAAATTATCAGAATACTTATCTCTCAAATTATACCCAGTAGATCATAACAGTCCAAAATAAAATCATTGATTTAATACAAAATAATAACGATCAATTCGTTATTAATTCTAAAATATTTAAAGAGATAAAAACTTTATCTGTCAATTCAAAACAGCCTTTAAAAATCAAGAAATTCCACTTAGAAAATATCGTCTGCGCTTGCTTACTTACATTCTTAGTTATAACAGACCTTTTAGATATATCTGAATTTAAAATCGCTTTACATCAAGATCTTATTATAATTTACATAAAATACCCTATTATTACCGATCGTTGTGACGTTTACAATTCAAGATCCATTTCACATAATGATGGAAAATTATTAATTTATAATCACGTCGCAAAATGTAGAAATAAGTACTATGTAATGTCTAATTTTAAGACAGAAATATTTAATAATTTTTGCACACTTAACCCAGAAGGCTCTTGTTTCACTAAATTACTAAATGGAGAAAAATCCTTTTGCAACAAAATCCGAGAAAAAAATAAAAATGTAGATGTAATCCAAGATGGAGCCATTTTTAAATGGAATAAATACAGTTAATGACACTCATTAAAATGGGTCATATTTAATAACCTTTAATGGCACCACTAAAATTAATAATATTTCCTACACCAATATAGACAATAAGATATTGGAATACATCACAGCTCGAAAATATACAGATTTTCTAGTATCCGAATATATTATATCTAACGATTCGGAACTCACATTCGATAATATTAACACACTAAATCCATTTATTCAAATTAAACAAACTCAAATACCAGTTACGTTAATATTAATCATATTCACAATTGTATATTTAACTATTATGATTATAATCAAATTCAGAAATATTCAAATCATGGCAAATTCATACAGAAATTGAACCAGAAAATAAAATTTCCGATAATGAAATAAGTAATATACCCGACAATGAAAATACCCTAGAAGAAAATGTCATTGTCGAATTAACCCATCAATTACATTCAATATACCCATCAATTCCAATGAATCGAGGATCGGGCCGAGAGCCAATTTCCAAATAACTCTATTTCTCTCAGCTATTTCTGTCAATTAGGCCTCAGAATCATTCCCACCCAGATCAATTTCACGCAACCAAAATCAAACGGATGCTGTAAATATCCAGTCCGGTAACGTAAACAAAAGATCCCCAAAGCGAACCCCGAGTCCGCTAACATAATCAAAAAGATCCCCAAAGCGGTCCCTAAACTCCGCTAATGTAAACACCAATTTCCGGCCAAGATTGGACTTCAAATTTCATTCACAAATTGCATCATCCTATTTTCCGACTCTCTTGAGATTCCAATCTCCTTATCAATTTTTGGGGATAAATTCTCTTAAGCCGAGGTTTGATTTTTAATCATTGAACTAGAGATCGACAGTCCGTTTTTGAGATCCGAATCAAGAAGTAGTGCTAATCAAGTAAAAGTAAACGAGCAGTGAATTAACTAAGTTCGACCTATTGAAAACTTGTAATAGTGATTAAGTGATTAGAAAAATAAAAATAAATTTTTTTAATTAAATCACGAGTGAGAAACTTAATTTACATATATACACATATACATATACACATATATTTTTAATCGGGATCAATCACGGAGTCCTTTCGTCGTTCGTCTATCGTCTATAAGAGATACACAGTTCAGATGAAGCATGCAGATTCTTGATTGCCTACGCACAGCAATTTTATTTTTGTTTCATCCCACGCGAACAACAAGAAAAACTCAAATGGCATCTTCAGGTCGTATCCGTCTTCGGCCATGCCTACTGTTTTGCCTACCAAAAAGGTTTTCGCTTTTTGAAGGAATGGTGAGATTTCGGTAGCTATAAGTGATAGAAAGTTGGGATCCCAATGATGTTCCCAATGATGCCACCGAAGCATATTATTTGTTCCGCACCTTTCCACAACTAGAAAGTTAGGAAAAGGATACGTATTATATAGATGCCTCCGCAGCTCAAGATGGTTTTCCACACTAACATCCATAGTAGTAAACTTTAACTTTTCATCTAACCTTAAACTTTTTTCAAATCTGAACATTTTTTAAATTTGTCGACAAATATACGTATGATATGGGCCTCACATGGGTTGAGGGACTTCACAGTCAGTTATTAAAAATCCTCTTTTCTGACAAAAGGAGGAGCTGGTATTATTATTTACTGCGTGCATTTCTTCTAGCAAATTTATTATTATCGTTTCTTCTTGTTTTTCTAAAGAGTTCCCGATTCATCTTACAATGGAAAAACCAACTGGTGGTACAAATTTATCTGCATCCCGTCAACTGTTGATTTTATTCACATCAAACATCGCACTCTCCAAAGTTATAGAAGTGCAACACAGAAAATTTAATTTTAATTTACATTTAAATTAAAATATCCATAATCTTATCCTATTATATTTGCTTTTAGAGACGTTGACAAGAGACATAAGTTCCAGAAATTTTAAATTATTTTGTTTTTAAATGACTTAAGCCCCACAAAAGAAAGGAACATATGTATTAGTAAATTTTCAAATATCTTTACGGTTGTAAACTTGTTCATAGCGCAAAAAAGTATAACTGTAAAACATACAACTATTTTTTTATTTTTATTTAAATATTAAACCTCCTGATGCCTACTCCTTTTACTTAAATTAATCTAAGATAAGTTAATAAAAGATTGGGAAAAATACATAATTAAAACAATAATTATCGGAAAAAAGACATTTGTAATTATACCCGCCACTCGTAGAGTAAAAGGCTATATTAGATTCGTTGAAAAGTATGTAACAGGTAGAAGGAAGCTTTTCCGACCCAATAAAGTATATATATTCTTGATCAGAATCTCAGGAACCATTAGAGCTAGAATGTTGAAATTTAGTATGTATAATCTTGGAATGCCAGCGCATCTTATGGTGATACATTTATCCGGCCACACCCACTATTACGCCCACCAAGCTCGAAAGATGGTTTTTGCATTTTGTAGAAAACTGATATCTCAGTAACTACAAGTAATAGAAAGTTAGCATCAAGCATGTAGGTTTTTATAATGCCCCAAAATGCGAATTGTTATTTTCCCATTTAGCCACTCCCACCCCAAAGCACACAAAACACGAAAAACCAAAAATGCAAAAAACTCGGAACCTATAAAAGCTAGAAAGTTAGGCTTAAGAATACATATTTAACAGATGCCACTCCAACTTGGCACGAGTTTCGAGTTTCCACTCTAACGCCCACAAACAGTGGAAAACTGTGGCGTCTGTTGTGTTTATTACAGCATCCAGCCACGGCAACTCGAACGCCAGCAAAACCCGAAAAACCAAAAATGCAAATATCTCTGAAACTATAAAAGCTACAAAGTTCTGCTTAGGCATACGTATTTAAGAGATGCTACTGCAACTTGCCACGAGTTTTCATCTGGCCACGCCCACTCTAACGCCCACAAACAGTGGAAAACTGTGGGCAAAAACTCGCACTCTTAACAGTGCTTCGGAGTTCTCGCAATTATGTAATAATGTAGAAACATTGCAACTTAAGCTGGATCGTCTTGTAGCCACCTTCAACCTTTTTATTGACCACTCCGATGATTTAGTGGCATTTAATGAGTAGGGGAATATGAAGATCCTGGATTGGATGCACCTGAATACGAGGACAAGTTCTACAGCGGGCATTCCATTTTTATTAAAGCCTTAAACGAGATGGGTGGTCAAGATCATGGACACGACCAGTCGAACATTTTGCTATCAAATACAGTGGAACGTCTATTTGAGGGACAAAACCAACTTCTGGAACGAATTCAAATATCATCGGGAGCAGCCAATTTAATGTTTGAGAAAATTCGAGTTTCCACATTTTTTGGCAAATACGAGGATTGGAGCTAGTTTAGTGATTTGTTCTTAAGCTCACTAAATATTAACGAAAAGATTCCATGTGCCAACAATTTCATTATCTGAAATCTTATTTACTATATGAAACATATTGCCGTTTGTAATGTTAATTACCAAGATGCGTGGCAAAAATTGGAAAATCGTTATAACAAGAAAACTCTAATCGCTCGATCATTTGTTCAGAATTTTCTTTCGTTGACAACCGAAAACAATTTGAATATCGCAGAATAACGTAGGGTAATTGACTCTGCCGATCGAATGTATTAGAGGTCAACACGCGCCGAACTGTGACAGCCGTGATGTGTGGATAATTCATATTTTGCTATCAAAATTAGGCCCCGAAATCAAAGCTTGGGGTAACCGACCGTTGGACCGACTGTTGTATATGACAATTTTACAATTAGTAACTCTCAGTTGAGTGTATGAACCAGGTGTTTTATTATAAATAATCATTTTATCATTTTGCCCAGTGCAGACGTGTTTTTCTTCAGCGCTTTTACAGTGTGTTCGTTAGCGTAGTAACATACGGTAAAAAAATATTAGAATAAAAGCGAAACGACGCTGGCAGCGATGCCAAATACCAAGTGTTTTTATTACCTGCAAATTTAACACCTAAGCCAGAAAAAAAACATAAGGAAAAACTGAACAAATGCCAGCAACCAAGCCAATAACTAGTGCACCCGGAAAAAAACGACTACAAGCCGCGAAAGACAACAACAGCAACAAGACGAGCGCCGACTCTCTGTTGCTCGAAACAACGCGTACTTATCGTATGTCTCTCCGGAGCCAAAAAGTATTACAATGTCTTTGACCGCGACCGAAGACGTCTCTCGGTCGCCCCGACTCCTAACCCCAAGCAGCGTTGCCGTTACTCAGTCTTGGAGCTCACAATGCCCTTCCCCCTCTCCCCGATCGATGCACTTCCGCCAGTTTGGACAATCTCTTCTACGGTGTCATCGGTAACTACCGTTTCTGCAAATACAACAACAACTGCGTCTACGATGTCGTCGGCTCCCCAGCCAATTCTCTCATCGCAAGCTGAACTAACAACAACCACAGCTACTGCTATTACTTCAGTTACAAAGGCAACAAACACAACGACAACTAACCAAAACCAAAACAAAACTCAGCAAGCGGGTTCGCCCATACAGACCGGACTTGATCGGTACATTCATATCAAGCGTAAGCTCAGCCCGCAGAATAACGCCGTATGTAACAAGTCAAAAACAAGAGGAAACGCTATAGTCGAGTGCCGCGACCATAAGATACCCGTTACTGTTTTACAAAATTTTAAAATATTATTTTGCTAGTGGAAATTCACAAGGTGCCAGCTATTGTCAGAGGAAGTATGTTGAGTATGCTTATAGTGACGTCACTGCGCTGAGGCCTTATAACCTTAATTTCTCCATAAACAGCGAAATAATGTTCCGATTTGAAAAATCTTTGGTAAATCGATATATATTAACAGAAATAAGTTATACAAGGTCAAACGAAGGCATTCATAATAATATTATAGACGCCACAGTTTTCCGCGGTTTGTGGGCGTTAGAAAAGGCGTGGCCGTATGCAACTTCGTCGCAAGTTGAAGAGGCATATCTTTAATACGTGTTCCTAAGCAAAATTATGTAGCTCTTATAGTTTTTAAGATTTTTGCATTTTTGGTTTTCCGGGTTTTGTGGGCGTTAAAGTGGGCGTGGCTTGATCGGAAAAAAAACAATTCGCATTGGGAGGATCATAAAAACCTACATGCCTAATCCGAACTTTCTAACAATTATAGTTACCGAGATATCAGCTTTTCTAGAAAAACCGGGTGGGTGTGGCCGGATAGTAAAACCACTTTAAGATGCGCTGGCATCTAAAGATTCTACGTTTCGAATTTCAACTATCTAGCTCCAACAGTTCCTGAGATTTCAGCAATTATAGTTTTTTGCGATTTGTGGGCGTTAGAGTGGGCGTGGCAGGATGCTGTAATAAACTTGCGCTGTCCCGGGACCTCAAGAATCTTTACGGTTAATCTCAACTTTGTATCTCTTATAGTTCCTGAGATCTCAGCGTTCATACGGACGGATGGACGGACGGACGGACATGACTCAATCGTCATCGCTATTGATCCTGATCAAGAATATATATACTTTATAGGGTCGGAAACGCTTCCTTCTATCTGTTACATACTTCTATAGCCTGCTTGGAGATCGTTTTATAGCCGCAGGGGACTATAATGCCAAACACACGCACTGGGGATCAAGCCTTGTGACTCCTAAAGGAAGGCAATTATACAATGCAATCATAAAACCGAACAACAAATTAGGATACGTTTCCCCTGGCAGCCCCACATTCTGGCCAACAGACCCCAGGAAAGTCCCAGACCTAATAGACTGTGCGGTGACAAAAAACATTCCACGAAATTTAATAAGCGCCAGAGCACTTTCGTACCTGTCTTCAGACCATTCTCCTGTGCAAATAACTCTCCTTCAAAGCACAAAAATTACGGATGACCCCAACAGGTTGACGTCTCACAGAACCAACTGGTTAAAATACAAAAAGTATGTAAGCTCACACTCTACTCTACTGCTCTACCGATGCTCTTGAAGAAGTATTCGTGGAGGCAGCCACTATCGCAACACCAAAAGGCAGGGAGATGCAAACCAACCAACTTAAAACTAATCTGCAAATTGAACGGCTAGTCCTAGAAAAGAGAAGCCCGTGACGTGCCTGGCAAACAAACAGATCGCCGTCATCAAAACAACGTCCTAATAAAGCCACTCGCTTAATAAATCACCTGCACCTGCGGTATATTAAAAAACTTTCGCCAACCAGTACAAAACATCCTCTGTGGAGGGCTCATCCAAATCTGAGCTTCCCTATCGAAACAGTCACGCCGATAAGAAATTCCAGCCGAACCCTGCCACAGGTTCATTTGTACTACCACCATTTCTGCCACCATTGTTTCAGCCGAAGGAGATCGCGAATGTCAGAAACTGAAACAGAAAAAGGCCCCTGGCGGTGACCAAATAGCCCCAAAAACGATAACCGAACTTCCAAACTCTGCCATTAAGGTTATTTGTAAGCTCTTCAATGGGATCATGACACTCGGCTACTATCCAAATCTCAGGAACCATTAGAGCTAGAATGTTGAAATTTAGTATGTATAATCTTGGAATGCCAGCGCATCTTATGGTGATACATTTATTCGGCCACACCCACTATTACGCCCACCAAGCTCGAAAGATGGTTTTTGCATTTTGTAGAAAACTGATATCTCAGTAACTACAAGTAATAGAAAGTTAGCATCAAGCATGTAGGTTTTTATAATGCCCCAAATGCGAATTGTTATTTTCCCATTTAGCCACTCCCACCCCAAAGCACACAAAACACGAAAAACCAAAAATGCAAAAAACTCGGAACCTATAAAAGCTAGAAAGTTAGGCTTAAGAATACATATTTAACAGATGCCACTCCAACTTGGCACGAGTTTCGAGTTTCCACTCTAACGCCCACAAACAGTGGAAAACTGTGGCGTCTGTTGTGTTTATTACAGCATCCAGCCACGGCAACTCGAACGCCAGCAAAACCCGAAAAACCAAAAATGCAAATATCTCTGAAACTATAAAAGCTACAAAGTTCTGCTTAGGCATACGTATTTAAGAGATGCTACTGCAACTTGCCACGAGTTTTCATCTGGCCACGCCCACTCTAACGCCCACAAACAGTGGAAAACTGTGGGCAAAAACTCGCACTCTTAACAGTGCTTCGGAGTTCTCGCAATTATGTAATAATGTAGAAACATTGCAACTTAAGCTGGATCGTCTTGTAGCCACCTTCAACCTTTTTATTGACCACTCCGATGATTTAGTGGCATTTAATGAGTAGGGGAATATGAAGATCCTGGATTGGATGCACCTGAATACGAGGACAAGTTCTACAGCGGGCATTCCATTTTTATTAAAGCCTTAAACGAGATGGGTGGTCAAGATCATGGACACGACCAGTCGAACATTTTGCTATCAAATACAGTGGAACGTCTATTTGAGGGACAAAACCAACTTCTGGAACGAATTCAAATATCATCGGGAGCAGCCAATTTAATGTTTGAGAAAATTCGAGTTTCCACATTTTTTGGCAAATACGAGGATTGGAGCTAGTTTAGTGATTTGTTCTTAAGCTCACTAAATATTAACGAAAAGATTCCATGTGCCAACAATTTCATTATCTGAAATCTTATTTACTATATGAAACATATTGCCGTTTGTAATGTTAATTACCAAGATGCGTGGCAAAAATTGGAAAATCGTTATAACAAGAAAACTCTAATCGCTCGATCATTTGTTCAGAATTTTCTTTCGTTGACAACCGAAAACAATTTGAATATCGCAGAATAACGTAGGGTAATTGACTCTGCCGATCGAATGTATTAGAGGTCAACACGCGCCGAACTGTGACAGCCGTGATGTGTGGATAATTCATATTTTGCTATCAAAATTAGGCCCCGAAATCAAAGCTTGGGGTAACCGACCGTTGGACCGACTGTTGTATATGACAATTTTACAATTAGTAACTCTCAGTTGAGTGTATGAACCAGGTGTTTTATTATAAATAATCATTTTATCATTTTGCCCAGTGCAGACGTGTTTTTCTTCAGCGCTTTTACAGTGTGTTCGTTAGCGTAGTAACATACGGTAAAAAAAATATTAGAATAAAAGCGAAACGACGCTGGCAGCGATGCCAAATACCAAGTGTTTTTATTACCTGCAAATTTAACACCTAAGCCAGAAAAAAAAACATAAGGAAAACTGAACAAATGCCAGCAACCAAGCCAATAACTAGTGCACCCGGAAAAAAACGACTACAAGCCGCGAAAGACAACAACAGCAACAAGACGAGCGCCGACTCTCTGTTGCTCGAAACAACGCGTACTTATCGTATGTCTCTCCGGAGCCAAAAAGTATTACAATGTCTTTGACCGCGACCGAAGACGTCTCTCGGTCGCCCCGACTCCTAACCCCAAGCAGCGTTGCCGTTACTCAGTCTTGGAGCTCACAATGCCCTTCCCCCCTCTCCCCGATCGATGCACTTCCGCCAGTTTGGACAATCTCTTCTACGGTGTCATCGGTAACTACCGTTTCTGCAAATACAACAACAACTGCGTCTACGATGTCGTCGGCTCCCCAGCCAATTCTCTCATCGCAAGCTGAACTAACAACAACCACAGCTACTGCTATTACTTCAGTTACAAAGGCAACAAACACAACGACAACTAACCAAAACCAAAACAAAACTCAGCAAGCGGGTTCGCCCATACAGACCGGACTTGATCGGTACATTCATATCAAGCGTAAGCTCAGCCCGCAGAATAACGCCGTATGTAACAAGTCAAAAACAAGAGGAAACGCTATAGTCGAGTGCCGCGACCATAAGATACCCGTTACTGTTTTACAAAATTTTAAAATATTATTTTGCTAGTGGAAATTCACAAGGTGCCAGCTATTGTCAGAGGAAGTATGTTGAGTATGCTTATAGTGACGTCACTGCGCTGAGGCCTTATAACCTTAATTTCTCCATAAACAGCGAAATAATGTTCCGATTTGAAAAATCTTTGGTAAATCGATATATATTAACAGAAATAAGTTATACAAGGTCAAACGAAGGCATTCATAATAATATTATAGACGCCACAGTTTTCCGCGGTTTGTGGGCGTTAGAAAAGGCGTGGCCGTATGCAACTTCGTCGCAAGTTGAAGAGGCATATCTTTAATACGTGTTCCTAAGCAAAATTATGTAGCTCTTATAGTTTTTAAGATTTTTGCATTTTTGGTTTTCCGGGTTTTGTGGGCGTTAAAGTGGGCGTGGCTTGATCGGAAAAAAAACAATTCGCATTGGGAGGATCATAAAAACCTACATGCCTAATCCGAACTTTCTAACAATTATAGTTACCGAGATATCAGCTTTTCTAGAAAAACCGGGTGGGTGTGGCCGGATAGTAAAACCACTTTAAGATGCGCTGGCATCTAAAGATTCTACGTTTCGAATTTCAACTATCTAGCTCCAACAGTTCCTGAGATTTCAGCAATTATAGTTTTTTGCGATTTGTGGGCGTTAGAGTGGGCGTGGCAGGATGCTGTAATAAACTTGCGCTGTCCCGGGACCTCAAGAATCTTTATGGTTAATCTCAACTTTGTATCTCTTATAGTTCCTGAGATCTCAGCGTTCATACGGACGGATGGACGGACGGACGGACATGACTCAATCGTCATCGCTATTGATCCTGATCAAGAATATATATACTTTATAGGGTCGGAAACGCTTCCTTCTATCTGTTACATACTTCTATAGCCTGCTTGGAGATCGTTTTATAGCCGCAGGGGACTATAATGCCAAACACACGCACTGGGGATCAAGCCTTGTGACTCCTAAAGGAAGGCAATTATACAATGCAATCATAAAACCGAACAACAAATTAGGATACGTTTCCCCTGGCAGCCCCACATTCTGGCCAACAGACCCCAGGAAAGTCCCAGACCTAATAGACTGTGCGGTGACAAAAAACATTCCACGAAATTTAATAAGCGCCAGAGCACTTTCGTACCTGTCTTCAGACCATTCTCCTGTGCAAATAACTCTCCTTCAAAGCACAAAAATTACGGATGACCCCAACAGGTTGACGTCTCACAGAACCAACTGGTTAAAATACAAAAAGTATGTAAGCTCACACATCAAATTAAACTTTCAATTTAACGTCGCAGCGGACATCGACTGCTCTACCGATGCTCTTGAAGAAGTATTCGTGGAGGCAGCCACTATCGCAACACCAAAAGGCAGGGAGATGCAAACCAACCAACTTAAAACTAATCTGCAAATTGAACGGCTAGTCCTAGAAAAGAGAAGCCCGTGACGTGCCTGGCAAACAAACAGATCGCCGTCATCAAAACAACGTCCTAATAAAGCCACTCGCTTAATAAATCACCTGCACCTGCGGTATATTAAAAAACTTTCGCCAACCAGTACAAAACATCCTCTGTGGAGGGCTCATCCAAATCTGAGCTTCCCTATCGAAACAGTCACGCCGATAAGAAATTCCAGCCGAACCCTGCCACAGGTTCATTTGTACTACCACCATTTCTGCCACCATTGTTTCAGCCGAAGGAGATCGCGAATGTCAGAAACTGAAACAGAAAAAGGCCCCTGGCGGTGACCAAATAGCCCCAAAAACGATAACCGAACTTCCAAACTCTGCCATTAAGGTTATTTGTAAGCTCTTCAATGGGATCATGACACTCGGCTACTATCCAAAAAAATGGAAAAAATCTATTGTCATTATGATACCGAAGCCCGGAAAATACCATACAATTTCGTCATCCTATACACCAATCAGTCTATTATCGTGTTTGTCTAAGTTGTACGAAAAATGTCTTCTAACCCGCATAATACCATATCTAGAAGCACTTAATGCTATCCTTGCTCATCAATTTGGCTTCCATCAAAACTATGGAACAATTGAACAAGAAAACAGAATAACATCAGAAATTCGCACAGCCTTTGAGCATCGGGAATACAGCAGCGCAATATTACTCGACGTATGTCAAGCCTTTGATCGAGTATGGCTAGATGGTCTCATGCACAAAATTAAAACACACTTGCCTGGATACACTCATAAGCTTCATGAGTCGTATCTATACAATAGAACCTTCGCAGTAAGGTACAACACAGCAACATCCGGTGACTACATTATCAAAGCTGGAGTCCGGCAAGGCAGCGCGATAGGGCCTACTCTGTTCGTCCTATACACATCGGATATTCCCACGATTGAGCAGCTAACAACATCTACGTTCGCTGACGACACCGCAATTCGAAGTCGCTCGGGGTGCCCAGACCGAGCCACTACACAGCTAGCAAATCTCCTCCTCGTAGTAGATTGATTGGCGGATTAAAATAAATGAACAAAAATGTAAACACATATCGCTTACCCTCAACAGGCAAACTTGCCCTCCACTATCATTGAATAACACGCAGATTCTCCAAGTTAACGATGTAACGTACCTCGGCGTCCACCTTGACAGACGACTAACCTGGAGAAGACACATCCAATGCAAAAAAAAACATCTAAAACTGAAAGCCAACAGCCTCCACTGGATTCTTAACGCCCATTCACAGAACGAACATAGACATTATACAGCGCGTCAAATCAAAAACCCTCCGAATTATCACTGGGGCACCATGTTATATTCGCAATCTAAACATCCACAGGGACCTAGGCATTCTTACCGTAAAAGATGAAATAGACAAACAAAAAGCGTCCTACAATGAAAAACTCTCTATGCACCCCAATCGCCTCGCAAGAAGCCTGACTTGGATTCCCAGCCGAACCCGTCTACAACGCAACGACCGGCAAAGCCAGCAATAACTTTCGGGCCCCCTATTGCACAATATCAGTCATATGACTGTTAGTTAGATTAATTAGGTTTAAGATTTAAAACACTTATTGTTAGTCTCCAAAGGGAGAAGATTCAATAACATAAATAGCAAAGTAAAAAAAAAGTGCATAACTTGCTTCTTGCAATGACAACATTCGAGTTTTCAACTTATGGCTGACCCGAGTTTCGAGTTCAACCCGCCCTTTTTTATTCACAGTGGATTGGATTATGCTGGATCTGTGATAATCAAAGTCTCTACAGGTCGGACACCAAAATTTAGCAAAGCTTGGTTTGCCATCTTCGTTTGTCTCTCAACAAAAGTGATACACATTGAACTGGTCAGCGATTGAACAACATCAGTCTTTACAGCCGCATTCAAAAGCTTTTTTTTTCGACGAGGGCCGATTTTTGACCTATATTCGGACAAGGGCTCAACTTTTCATGGAGCCAAACGAGGCTTAGCAACGGTTCGCAATTGCCCAAGCTCATATCGAAGAGATTTCGAGCTTCTTGTCGAGTCACGAAATCAAGTTGCATTTCATCTCGCCCTCAGTTCCCCAATTCGGAGGTATATAAAGCTGCATCTAAAACGAGTAATTGGCAGCAGTGCATTAACATCCGAGGAATATTCAACCCTGTTAATTCAGATTTGAGGACTTCTGAATTCTCGACCTTTGTGCGCACCCAGCGATTACAGCCCTAACGCGCTAACCCCTTCGATTTTTGGGCGTTAGAGTAGGCGTGGCAGGATGCTGTAATAAACTTGCGCTGTCCCGGGACCTCAAGAATCTTCATGGTTAATCTCAACTTTGTATCTCTTATAGTTCCTGAGATCTCAGCGTTCATACGGACGGACGGACGGACGGACATGACTCAATCGTCATCGCTATTGATCCTGATCAAGAATATATATACTTTATAGGGTCGGAAACGCTTCCTTCTATCTGTTACATACTTTTCAACGAATCTAGTATACCCTTTTACTCTACGAGTAACGGGTATAATAAACCGTGTCCAATCTGAAATTAAAATACCCGGGAATTCTAACAGCAATAGATTTGCGCTCCTAACAGAAAATAAACCAGAACGGGCTCAGGAGACCCAACCGAAACCTGAGCCCCCAACAATTTACATTAGGGAGAAAATTACGAACACCCTGGTTAACAAAATTGTTACGCTGACTGGGGACGGAAATTTTCATGTTGTTCCGGTCACAAAAGGCAGCAAGGGCTTGCAAGTGGTAATAAAAGGAATCGACCCAGACGTAACCGCCAAGGAAGTTATCGATGCTCTCAAGGAAAAAGGGTTCTCTGCTAAAAACGTTAGTAATATCGTGAACAGGAAAAAAGAGCCGCAGCCACTCTTCACGGTCGAACTCGAACCAGACAGCAAAGTCCTGAAGAAAAATGAATACATATTGCAATACTTATTGCACCGATGAATTACCGTGGAAGAGCCACATAAAAGAAACGACCCAGTGCAATGTACAAATAGTGAAGAGTATGGACACACCAGGGCTTACTGTTCACTTCGAACAGTCTATGTACCTTGTGGAGACTTTCACAATTCGCGCAACTGCCCTGACAACAAAGAAGACCCCAAAAAGAAAAAATGCGTCAACTGCCAAGGTAACCACACGGCAAACTACAGAGGCTGCCCGATCTACAAGGAGATAAAGGACCGAATGCGTAAAGTGACAGCAACGCGCCATCAGAATACCCAAAAATGTGTAGAATTACCCGCGTACGAGGCCGGAAGTATTTTCCGACTCGGATGCACTGGGTCAACTAAATACTGCTGCTAATACGCCGATGCCCTTCGATCAGGGAAGGAAAACCCACTTCAGCCTAATCTAGGGAACACTCAACAGACCCAACTTCAATCGCAAGGCACTCTGGAATCTATGATGATCAGCATGCAACAAAGTATGATGTAATTCATGTCATTCATGAAAACGACCATGCACACTCTGGTTCATAACGAGAACATGGTGCTACAGCTACTTGTAGCTAAGCAGTCCAAATAACAAATGGCAAATCTACGAATAACGATGTGGAACGCCAATGGCGTAAGTAACACAGTTTCTGAATGATAATCATATCGACATTATGCTACTGGCAGAGACGCACCTCACAAACAAATACAACTTCCAAGTAATAGGATACACTCTCTACCGCACAGATCATCCAGATGGTAAAGCCCACGACGGAGCTGGCATCCTAATCAGGAAACGCATCAGGCACCACCTTCACCGAAGTTTTGCAACTAATTATTTGCAAGCCGTCAAGCAGTGCAAGCAGTCAGGCAACGGATACCTCACCATAGCCGCTGTCTACTGCGCACCTCGTTTTACAATTTCTGAAGGACAATTCATGGACTTCTATAGCCTGCTTGGAGATCGTTTTATAGCCGCAGGGGACTATAATGCCAAACACACGCACTGGGGATCAAGCCTTGTGACTCCTAAAGGAAGGCAATTATACAATGCAATCATAAAACCGAACAACAAATTAGGATACGTTTCCCCTGGCAGCCCCACATTCTGGCCAACAGACCCCTGGAAAGTCCCAGACCTAATAGACTGTGCGGTGACAAAAAACATTCCACGAAATTTAATAAGCGCCAGAGCACTTTCGTACCTGTCTTCAGACCATTCTCCTGTGCAAATAACTCTCCTTCAAAGCACAAAAATTACAGATGACCCTCACAGGTTGACGTCACACAGAACCAACTGGTTAAAATACAAAAAGTATGTAAGCTCACACATCAAATTAAACTTTCAATTTAACGTCGCAGCGGACATCGACTGCTCTACCGATGCTCTTGAAGAAGTATTCGTGGAGGCAGCCACTATCGCAACACCAATAGGCAGAGAGATGCAAACCAACCAACTTAAAACTAATCTGCAAATTGAACGGCTAGTCCTAGAAAAGAGAAGCCCGTGACGTGCCTGGCAAACAAACAGATCGCCGTCATCAAAACAACGTCTTAATAAAGCCACTCGCTTAATAAATCACCTGCACCTGCGGTATATTAAAATACTTTCGCCAACCAGTACAAAACATCCTCTCATCCAAATCTGAGCTTCCATATCGAAACAGTCACGCCGATAAGAAATTCATCTGGCAGCTGGGTTCGCAGCGATAGAGCCGAAACTTTTGCTTTACATCTCAGAAACGTCTTCCAGCCGAACCCTGCCACAGGTTCATTTGTACTACCACCATTTCTGTCACCATTGTTTCAGCCGAAGGAGATCGCGAATGTCAGAAACTGAAACAGAAAAAGGCCCGTGGCGGTGACCAAATAGCCCCAAAAACGATAACCGAACTTCCAAACTCTGCCATTGAGGTTATTTGTAAGCTCTTCAATGGAATCATGACACTCGGCTACTATCCAAAAAATGGAAAAAATCTATTGTCATTATGATACCGAAGCCCGGAAAATACCATACAATTTCGTCATCCTACACGCCAATCAGTCTATTATCGTGTTTGTCTAAGTTGTACGAAAAATGTCTTCTAATAATACCATATCTAGAAGCACATAATGTTATCCTTGCTCATCAATTTGGCTTCCATCAAAACTATGGAACAATTGAACAAGTAAACAGAATAACATCAGAAATTCGCACAGCCTTTGAGCATCGGGAATACTGCAGCGCAATATTACTCGACGTATGTCAAGCCTGTGATCGAGTATGGCTAGATGGTCCCATGCACAAAATTAAAACACACTTGCCTGGATACACTCATAAGCTTCATGAGTCGTATCTATACAATAGAACCTTCGCAGTAAGGTACAACACAGCAACATCCGGCGACTACATTATCAAAGCTGGAGTCCGGCAAGGCAGCACGATAGGGCCTACTCTGTTCCTCCTATACACATCGGATATTCCCACGATTGAGCAGCTAACAACATCTACGTTCGCTGACGACACCGCAATTCGAAGTCGCTCGGGGTGCCCAGACCGAGCCACTACACAGCTAGCAAATCTCCTCCTCTTAGTAGATTGATTGGCGGATTAAAATAAATGAACAAAAATGTAAACACATAACGCTTACCCTCAACAGGCAAACTTTCCCTCCACTATCATTGAATAACACGCAGATTCTCCAAGTTAACGATGTAACGTACCTCGGCGTCCACCTTGACAGACGACTAACCTGGAGAAGACACATCCAATGCAAAAAAAAACATCTAAAACTGAAAGCCAACAGCCTCCACTGGATTCTTAACGCCCATTCACAGAACGAACATAGACATTATACAGCGCGTCAAATCAAAAACCCTCCGAATTATCACTGGGGCACCATGTTATATTCGCAATCTAAACATCCACAGGGACCTAGGCATTCTTACCGTAAAAGATGAAATAGACAAACAAAAAGCGTCCTACAATGAAAAACTCTCTATGCACCCCAATCGCCTCGCAAGAAGCCTGACTTGGATTCCCAGCCGAACCCGTCTACAACGCAACGACCGGCAAAGCCAGCAATAACTTTCGGCCCCCTATTGCACAATATCAGTCATATGACTGTTAGTTAGATTAATTAGGTTTAAGATTTAAAACACTTATTGTTAGTCTCCAAAGGGAGAAGATTCAATAACATAAATAGCAAAGTAAAAAAAAAGTGCATAACTTGCTTCTTGCAATGACAACATTCGAGTTTTCAACTTATGGCTGACCTACCCGAGTTTCGAGTTCAACCCGCCCTTTTTTATTCACAGTGGATTGGATTATGCTGGATCTGTGATAATCAAAGTCTCTAGAGGTCGGACACCAAAATTTAGCAAAGCTTGGTTTGCCATCTTCGTTTGTCTCTCAACAAAAGTGATACACATTGAACTGGTCAGCGATTGAACAACATCAGCCTTTACAGCCGCATTCAAAAGCTTTTTTTTCGACGAGGGCCGATTTTTGACCTATATTCGGACAAGGGCTCAACTTTTCATGGAGCCAAACGAGGCTTAGCAACGGTTCGCAATTGCCCAAGCTCATATCGAAGAGATTTCGAGCTTCTTGTCGAGTCACGAAATCAAGTTGCATTTCATCTCGCCCTCAGCACCCCAATTCGGAGGTATATAAAGCTGCATCTAAAACGAGTAATTGGCAGCAGTGCATTAACATCCGAGGAATATTCAACCCTGTTAATTCAGATTTGAGGACTTCTGAATTCTCGACCTTTGTGCGCACCCAGCGATTACAGCCTTAACGAGCTAACCCCTTCTCATTTTCCAACAGGTCAGCCTCTCACTTCGGTACCAGAGCCATCGTTCCTGGATGTAAACATCACATGCAGCGCTGAAGATAATTTCAGGCCAAGGTTCAAGGGTTCTGGAAACTCTAGAACTTAGAGTATCTCAGTACGCTTCAAGTTCGCACGAAATGGAAACAAGATGTTCAGAGCCATTTATGAATATATGTACACAATCCATTTCGTCACAGAAAAACGACCTTTAGAAATATTTTTCGGTAGATACGTTACTACAGCTCCAGACCAATACGAAAAACGCAGGTGCGACCATATATATTTTCTTTTTAGCAGTTTATATTTATTCAGAATTAACAGGTATACTGCTACCTATGTAGCAGCTTGAGCAGGTGTTAAATATAGGGGATAACAAAGAGTTGGTATAAAGGTTAAACAATATTTCTATTCATTTACAATTTAAATTACAGCAGACTTCAAGGGAGTTAAATATATCTTAATTGAAGATCATGTGGGTGGTCTCTTTTAAGCCTTCTTCTTGTTCGTCTTCAAATTAGCCTCTTCACCAGGGCGTTAGGATGAGAGCCAAGGCGTCTGAAGTAGTTTTCAGCATGCGTTCGACAAACATCGTCTATCTCTGGGATTTTGAGATCTCTTTCTAAATCTCTGGTTCTCATGAAGCATGGGGCATTACAAATCGATATGACAAT
Organism: Drosophila eugracilis; assembly: GCF_018153835.1. Classification (NCBI taxonomy): domain Eukaryota; kingdom Metazoa; phylum Arthropoda; class Insecta; order Diptera; family Drosophilidae; genus Drosophila; species Drosophila eugracilis. The sequence continues at coordinate 49,339 of NW_024573010.1, read as the reverse complement.
CTTGCTTTGCGCTACTCGTATTTTGTTTAGGCTCGACTTAGACGCTATGCTGTAGGCCTGTAGTGCATATTTCCAGATTCGTCTGATAATCGATTTATAACTTCAAACTTTGTTGGACAAAGAAAGCTTATTTCTTGACGTAAGTAGCCAGGACATTCTTGCTGGTGAGTCCCCTATCCAAAACCACACCAAGGTACGTGCAGTGGGACTCGTGACGAAGTACAGAACCGAGCATGGAAATGCCTGGCCAGGTATTGGGCCTTGTGGATAATGTGACACAAGCACATTTGTTCAGTTTATGCCTATATTCCATTCGGTTGTCCGTGATACTTAATCCTGCAGGCCTAATGTCTATGTCTATGTTTGGAATTCGGACCATAACCGCTGTGTCGTCGGCCTATGTTGCGATTAGTATGTCATCATCGTCAACTTCGGTACAGCCCTAGGAATCTGGCATATCTGAAGTATACAGTGAGTAAAGTGTCGGGCCTAGTACACCCGCTGATATTGGACGTTTGACGACTTTTCTCCATCGACAACAACACTAAATTTCCTATCCGATAACGAACGGTTGTGTTTTTGGCTTTTGCGTGTTCTCGAGCGATTTAATCTTTGCATTTATTCCCGAATCACCTCGTTTTTGCTAGTTTTTGCAAACGTTTATCTACTTCAAAAATCTGTCTTCGATTCCGCGTCGTGCTGTGCATTTATTGTTATCTGGTTGCATAAAACATTTATTGCAAGCAAATTTTAACAATTGTGGTCTGTATTCTAACATATTTTTACTTTACTTTGTGCTATTAGTAAAGGAACTTAAGCCGCCTCTCTCCAGCACAACATCTCTAGTTCTCTTTTTTGTATCTCCCACCGGCTTGTAGCTCTTGAAAACACAATCTCTTCCCCTCTATTATACAACTTGTACTCTCTTAAATCGCCTCGTAGCTCTCGCTAACACTCTCTCGCTCACTCTCTTGCCCCTAACTGTTTCTCTCAAAGTCCCTTTCTTCTTCCATATAATATTATTTGCCAAAATGTCCGATATTATCTGTTGCATTAAAAAATGCAATAAAATTGTGTCGGTTGACAAAGTAAGCGTCCACTGTTGGCTGTGTGATAACATTGCGCACTCCAAGTATGCAGGGCTTAAGTCAGCTACCATTCCGAAAGCTTTGCGTCGTTCCGACTCTACTGTTGTGACAGATGTCGTGAGGCCCAGAAGGAAATTAGATCGTTTATGCGGCAGACTAAAAATGGGTTCGGTCAGGTATCGGTTGCTTTTCGCAAAGCTAATGACTTGTTTTCTGCCCTGGACACTCAGTTCAACAAATTTACAACTGTTGAATGAGTCTCCTAAGCGCAAAAAAACGACCCGTTTGTCGCTGGCGGTTACCGCCAGTAATGCAAATAACTCCTTTCTCCCTCCGTCTGATGTTCAACAGTCTCCTTCATTGTCACCGCTGCCGTCCAACACTCCAATCGTGACAACACCGGTAACAGCCCATATTTCGGATCCCGAAAATGTTGCTAAGGTGCGTAGGCATTTGTCCGATGAGTAGACCGAGGTAGTCGCATTGGACCCTCCCGTGCCAAATGTTCTACGAACCCAAAAGAAATTACCCTTGACTCCCCAGAGGAACTTAGGGTCCGGTTTACTGCCACCCACTGGGTAAACCACTCGCCCGGCCAAAGCCCTTGATTGGTATTCCTCTAGAGAAACACATTTTTGTTTCCCGGCGTTCCCCTGATACGTCCGAATCCTTACATTCAAGCAAAACTTAAAGTCGATATCAGGGTGGAAAATATCACTAAGTATAAATATTCCTACGCTAGGAACGTGGAATCTTTCAAGATCCGTGTTCCTCCGATGGCTTTTGACGATATCTGTTCGACCAATTTCTGGCCGCAACATATTTTCGTTCAAGAACATCAGCTTAAAAATAAAAAAATAAAAAAAGTCACCCTTTAGGAGTAAAGCTTCCACAAGTTAACGCTCCTGCCAACCTAAAAAAGTAACATCATCCATTATTTTTTCATACCAGAACACCAGAGGCTTACCCTCTAAGCTTTCTAATTTGTTCTCGGTAAGCTTCTCGTTTGCATTTGCCCAGGTCATTGTGTTTACCGAAACCTGGCTAACTCCAGAAATTCTTAATTCTGAAGTTTTTGCCAGTAGGTACACAATATATAGGCTTGGCCTATCCCTCGGAAATGGTGGTAGAGTCCTAATTTCAGTGGACTCTAATCTCGTTTCCGAGGTAGTAAATCTTCAAACTGGAGACTTGAAATTTATCATCTAGGTTAAATTTGTATATCACTTGCTCTTATATTCCGCATAAGACCGATTCCTTGACATATGAGCGGCACCTAGCAGCCATTCAATCTGTCTTCTCAATGTTATCGGACGTGGATCAGCTAGTAGAATTGGGTGATTTCAACCTACCCCAGGTGGCTTGGTCCATGAACGATAATACCTTTAACACCTCCGTCGCCTCACGACTTTACTGCTGGCATGTTAGACATGTCACTGGCGGAAATCAATCATATTGCTCGATCTGTTCTTTCTCTCTGATACGGACGCCGTATCCATATACACAGCCCCACCTCTCATACACCCTGAAGATCCTTATCACCCAACATTAGATCTTTCGATCGATAAGGGGCTATGTACTAAGCCAAAGAACAATTACGCTGATAAGAAAATTCGATGTCTTCGTAAAGCCGACTTTAAAAAAATTAATAACTTTATTTCAGAATTTGACTTTTCCTATTTTTACGCATGTACCGATATGTCGACTGCTCTAGATATATTTTATAGTACATTAAACCCAATTTTTAATCGCTTTGCGGTATCCGGCTATGGCGGATAAACCCCCTTAGTATACAAGGCACCTTTCTAATCTAAAAAATATCAAGTTAAGATTCATTAAAAATACTTAAGAACTAATAGCAATGACTGTTATGTGCATTATATGGTGGCTCGGTCTAACTTTACCGTGCATAAAACACAGTGTTATAAGAACTATTTAGCTCGATGTAAGAACCAGTTTGCTCTGGGTCCGAAACACTTCTATAGTCAGGATCAGGAAATTGCCGATCTGAATGATCGGATGCTGAAAATTTCAGAGGTATATCTAAACTATCAGCAATTCCGAAACTTTTCGAAAAAATTCTCGTGCCTCACTTGCAGCACCAATTTATAATCGGACCGTCGCCGTATGCAGACGTGTATTTTTATTGTGCTCCGGGGGAAAAAAAAAAGTATTCAATAATATCCAAAAAAGTGCAGTGACTGGTTTCGTAAACCAAAACAACGCGAAAAGACGCTTTCAGCGATGAAAATCGCTAATGTTTATATTGATTAATTAATTAATTAATATAAAACAAAACTATAATTCTAACAAACTCAACCTCGACTACAATGAGTTTAAACGACGTTCGCACATAACCTCAACGTGAGCAAGACTAGAGACGGCTCTCAGTACAAAGAAACAACGCTTACTTACTTACCGAAAGTAATGCAAGCTCTTTCCAAACACGGTCAATTACCCCAAACTTGTCCGAATTCTTAAACGTAGGGAGCGAGAGAGCGCGTTCAGCGCAGAAACTAGCACCGCAATTTCTTTGACAACGTCACCCGTAACAACAACAACAACCGCAACTGTAACGACAGCGCGATCAACGACGTCATCAGCTAGCAGCGCAAACATTAATACTTCTGCCGCTGCGCTGCCCGTGGCATTGCTAACATAGCTGTAATAGAAACGCCCTCTTACTCAAACCGTTTTAAAATCTTGGCAGACTATGAGGATGATGCCGAATCTACTGAAGTCGAAAAAAGGAAGACTAAGACCCCGCCAATTTACATACGAGAAAAAAGTTCCAACGTTCTTGTCAACAAAATTATAGAGCTTATTAGCAAGGACAATTTTCACATAATACCACTCGTAAAGGGCATCCAGGAAACAAAAGTGCAAACGAAGTCCTAAGATAATTACAGAGTATTATCAAAATATCTCACCGACTTAAGGGCATAGAGTCCGAAGTATCGCCTGCAGAGATAACAAAGGCGCTACAAGAGAAGGGATTTAGCGCTAAGACAGTCTTCAATATCCTTAACAAGGATAGAAAGCCGCAGCCACTCTTTAAGGTCGAGCTAGAACCAAAAATTAAGCCCCTAAAGAAATACGAAGTGCACCCTATATACAATCTTCAGTTCCTGCTGCACCGCAGAATTACGGTTGAGGAGCCGCACAAACGCAATGGCCCGGTACAATGTGCGAACTGCCAAGAATTTGGCCATATAAGGTCTTACTGTAAACTGCGCCCGGTGTGTGTAGTTTGTGGTGAGCTTCATGACTCCGCACACGGCTCAGAGAGCAAAGATGACCACAACTCAAAAAAGTGCGGCAACTGCGGTGGAAATCACACTGCTAACTAAAGAAGTTGCCCAGTTTATAAGGAGCTAAGAAGTCGAATCCACCAGAGGGGAATTACTGCCCGCACCCAAAATAAACAGTTGATAGCCTCCAGGTCAAACCCTGAAGTCCTCTTCTCGACTGCAGCCAGATCCTCACTAGGACCCATAAACTCTGCCAAAAATATAACATACGCAAGTACTTTAAAATCAGGACTGTCTACCCCAACCTTAAAAAGCTCATTGCCGCAATCAGCATACCAAGAACCAAACACGGCTCAGCAGCATCAACCGACAGAGCAGCCAAAAAGTAACTTTGTAGCTATGATATGCAGTCTACAACAAAGCCTTACGGAGTTTATGTCGTTTATGCGTACAACAATGCTAACATAGCTGCAATAGAAACGCCCTCTTACTCAAACCGTTTTAAAATCTTGGCAGACTATGAGGATGATGCCGAATCTACTGAAGTCGAAAAAAGGAAGACTAAGACCCCGCCAATTTACATACGAGAAAAAAGTTCCAACGTTCTTGTCAACAAAATTATAGAGCTTATTAGCAAGGACAATTTTCACATAATACCACTCGTAAAGGGCAACATCCAGGAAACAAAAGTGCAAACGAAGTCCTAAGATAATTACAGAGTATTATCAAAATATCTCACCGACTTAAGGGCATAGAGTCGAAGTATCGCCTGCAGAGATAACAAAGGCGCTACAAGAGAAGGGATTTAGCGCTAAGACAGTCTTCAATATCCTTAACAAGGATAGAAAGCCGCAGCCACTCTTTAAGGTCGAGCTAGAACCAAAAATTAAGCCCCTAAAGAAATACGAAGTGCACCCTATATACAATCTTCAGTTCCTGCTGCACCGCAGAATTACGGTTGAGGAGCCGCACAAACGCAATGGCCCGGTACAATGTGCGAACTGCCAAGAATTTGGCCATATAAGGTCTTACTGTAAACTGCGCCCGGTGTGTGTAGTTTGTGGTGAGCTTCATGACTCCGCACACGGCTCAGAGAGCAAAGATGACCACAACTCAAAAAAGTGCGGCAACTGCGGTGGAAATCACACTGCTAACTAAAGAAGTTGCCCAGTTTATAAGGAGCTAAGAAGTCGAATCCATCAGAGGGGAATTACTGCCCGCACCCAAAATAAACAGTTGATAGCCTCCAGGTCAAACCCTGAAGTCCTCTTCTCGACTGCAGCCAGATCCTCACTAGGACCCATAAACTCTGCCAAAAATATAACATACGCAAGTACTTTAAAATCAGGACTGTCTACCCCAGCCTCAAAAAGCTCATTGCCGCAATCAGCATACCAAGAACCAAACACGGCTCAGCAGCATCAACCGACAGAGCAGCCAAAAAGTAACTTTGAAGCTATGATATGCAGTCTACAACAAAGCCTTACGGAGTTTATGTCGTTTATGCGTACAACAATGCAAGATCTGATGCGAAACCAAAATCTATTAATACAAATGCTGGTTTTACAACAATCCAAATAATGACTTCCCTACGAATATCTACGTGGAACGTTAACGGGGTTTCGCAGCATAAACTCGAGTTAGCGCAATTCCTACCAGTCAATCAAATCGACATAATGCTGCTTTCAGAAACACATCTTACAAACAGATACAATTTCCAAATACGAGGATATTCATTTTATGGAACAAACCATCCAGATGGTAAAGCACACGGCGGGACTGGAATTTTAATCAGGAGCCGTATTAGGCACCATTATCAAATGAAATTTGCTAAAAACTACCTACAGGCCACATCCATAAATATACACCTAAATACTGACAAGCAATTAATGCTAGCCGCCGTATACTGCCCCCCACGCTTCACCATAGCCGAAGATGAGTTTATGCAGTTTTTCAACTCACTCGGAGACCACTTCATAGCAGCAGGAGACTACAATGCCAAGCACACACACTGTGGATCTCGTCTCGTGACTCCAAAAGGAAAGCAGCTCTATAATGCAATTATCAAAGCCAAGAACAAGCTCGACTATGTTTCTTCTGGAACACCAACATACTGGCCGGCAGACCCAAAGAAACTTCCGGATTTAATAGACTTTGCGATTACCAAACTCTGAGCTCACCGAAAGAAACTTGATGCCTATTAGAAATTCCACGGGCGGCTGGGCGCGCAGTGACGCAGACCGAGCCAGCACGTTTGCCAACCACCTTAAAAATATCTTCCAACCAAATCCTGCCACAAATGCGTTTACTTTACGACTCTATCATATGAGCCCCAGCCTCAACATGAGCCGATTGAGTTTCGCCCAAACGAAATCGTAAAGATCATCAAAAGACAACTGAATCCGAAAAAATCCCCGGGCTGCGACCTCATAACTCCCAAAATGATCATTGAGCTCCCATACTGCGCCGTTTGCACTCTCACCCAGCTCTTTAATGGCATCGCTAAACTTGGCCACTTTCCAGTGAGATGGAAAAAGTCAGTTGTAATAATGATAGCAAAGCCGGGGAAAGTCCACACTATCCCCACGTCGTATGGACCTATAAGCCTACTCTCTTGCCTATCTAAACTCTTCGAAAAATGCTTAATGACTCGGATAAACACATACCTGAGAATCCAGGAAGGAATCCCGTCACATCAATTTGGGTTTCGCGAAAAGCACGAAACAGTTGAGCAGGTCAACCGGATAACATCAGAAAACACGTTAGAAAAAAGAGAGTACTGTACTGCCATATTTTTAGATGTCTCTCAAGCATTTGAAAGAGTCTGGCTAGAAGGTCTAATGTACAAGATCAAGACAATGCTCCCCTACAGCACCCACAAGATCTTAGAGTCTTACCTTCACGACAGAAAATTTGTAAGGTGCAACACTGCCATATCTGATGATTACACTGTTGGAGCTGGAGTTCCTCAAGGTAGCATGCTAGGGCCAACACTATATGTCCTCTACACAGCAGACATCCCGACAAGCACACGTCTAACAACATCTACGTTTGCCGATGACACAGCTATTCTTAGCCGTTCTAAATGCCCGACAGTTCTTATATGCTCTAAATTTATTGATCTGATTTTATTGAACAAATATAGCAGTATTTAAAGGTAAAAAGTACTCAAACTAATAAAAGTAGTTGTAAAAAAACAATGGCGATATGTTTGGGAAGCGTCTATGTGCAGAGCCCGATGGCCTATATATGAATCTGGATGTACCAGATACCTTTGGATCAACGGATTGCTGACGCTTTGCCTGACTGCCGTTCTGACTGTCTGGCAACATTTGTTATACTCGTTACTCGTAGAGTAAAAAAGTATACTAGATTCGTTGAAAAGTATGTAACAGGTAGAATGAAGAGTTTTCGACCCTATAAAGTATATAAATTCTTGATCCGTATCAATAGCGAAGTCGATAAGCCATGTCAGTTTGTCCGTCCCTCCGTCCGTATACACGCTGAGATCACTAAGAGATACAGAGCTAAGATTAAGCAGACAGATTGTTGAGATCCCTACGCAGCGCAAGTTTATTTCAGCATACTGCCACGCCCACAAATCACGAAAAACTAAAATCGATTAAGTCTCATGTTCTATTAAAGCTAGAGAGTTGAAATTAAGTATTTATAATCTTAAGATGCAAGCGTTTATGGTGGCCACACCAGCTTTTACGCCCACCAAGCTTGAAAGACGGTTTTCGCATTTTGTAGAAAAGTGTATGTGTATGTCTTCGTTTGACCTTGTATAACATATATTGGTCAATATCTATCGAGTTGCCAATTATTATACCCTTTACTCGTAGATTAAACGGATATATTCGATTCGTTGAAGAGTATGTAACAGGTAGAAGGAAGCGTTTCGAAGTCGATTAAGCAATCGGAACATTATCTCACTATTTATGAAAAAATGTAGGTTATAAGGCCTCACGTGGGCAGTGACGTCACTATCAGTTACTCAACACGCTTTCTCTGACAATAAGTGGCGCTTTGTGAATTTCCACTTGCAAAATGAATATTTTAAAATTGTGTAAAACAGTAACGGGTATCTTATAGCCGCGGTACCCGACTATAGCGTTTCTAGTTGTTTTTGAATTGAATTTCTTGTTTACTTGTATCAATTCTGTAACATTCTGTAATAACAAAAGTTTGTAATTTAATGCGTCCCAACAACTATGATGACTATAACAAATCTTATTATATAAGATAGTAATAAGTATGTATATTAGATACGTTGAAAAGTATGTAACAGGAAGAAGGAAGCGTTTCCGACCCTATAAAGTATATATATTCTTGATCGAGATCAATAGCGAAGTCGATTGAGCCATGACCGTCTGCCCGTCCGTCTGTCCGTATGAACGCTGAGATCTCAGGAACTATAGCAGATACAACGTTGAGATTAAGCATGAAGATTCTTGAGATGCCGGGACAGCGCATGTTTATTTCAGCATCCTGCCACGCCCACTCTTACGCTCATAAATCGCGAAAAACTAAAATCGATAAAATCTCGGGAGTTATTAGAGCTAGTAAGTTGAAATTCAGTATGTATAAACTCTGGATGCCAGCGCATCTTTTAGTGCTACTATTATCTGGCCACACCCGCCCATACGCCCACCAAGCTCTAAAGACTGTTTTCGCATTATCAAGAAAACCTGATATCTCGGTAACTATAAGTGATAGAAAGTTCGGATTAAACATGTAGATTTTTATGATGCCCCAAATGCGAATTGTTTTTTCCCATTTAGCCACGCCCACCCTAACGCCCACAAAACCCGAAAAACCAAATATGCAAAAATCTTGGGAAATAAAAGTTAGGCTTAAGAATGCGTATTTTACGGATGCCTCTCCTCTCCTCTCTCCCGCGTTTCCTCTTGTTTTTATTGATCAAGGGGTCAAACTCAATTTGGAAACTGTTGTTTTAACAGGACTCAACGCCAGCCCATAGAGCCAAATTGACTCAGGACTGGACCAAATCAAATGGATATGCATCGCAGCTCAAGGATGTCACTTTGAAACCGGATTAATAAATGTAAACATAATAGCTATTTAATAGTTGTGTATCTGCATTTTTTCTCAAATATAGTTCCTTAAAAAGTTGTGATAAAAAATGTAAGTTCTGGGGTATCTCTTGTTGCCAGTCAATTTCGGAAATATTTAATCACAACGACCTAAAATCCTCCGTATTCGCAGAACAGCTCACAGAGGTTCCCCAGTTAGCATAATGAACTTAGGTTAAGAATATACAAAAAAATTCCGCACGGCACACCGATCGCTACGAACCTATTTACTAGCAACCCCTGTCCCGGCTGTTTACGTCACTGATCGCGACGCGGGGCTCACTGGCCAATTTAATAAATTACATATTTAAGTTAAGTTCTATAAGTTAAGTACTATAAGGTACTTAAACCCAATTTTTATCAGTGTTACACAACAACACCGTGCTACATCTTCACGACAACACCTTAGCATAATGCGACGAACAAACCCTACCGGTGTCCAAATATTCTTCCACCAATCTTGAACCTTTTTGCAAGAGGGTAAGTCATCACAGTCTCTTTCAGCTTAGTTTTCATCTGGCTTACGCTCTGATCTATGGAACCAAAAGAAAAAAATCTGCAATAGAAATCAGATGGAAAACTAAAGCGAAAATAAAAAAAGCTGTTAAAAACTTATAGTAAGTGTATATTCATTATTAAATATATACAACACAAGAATTTGATGATTTGATTTGGTGTGGTTGCCTCTTGATGTAAGGTTATGAGAGGTTGTAGCTTTAATTTGGCCACAGCAACTCATGTATCTCGAGAGCAGTAGTTTTATAAATTTCATGCTAGATACATAAGCTAAGACATATAAAAATAAAAAACAATTAAAATATAACTTTAAAGATGTGGATACAACAAACAGTTATTAATATATACATATTTTTATTAGATATTTCTTTGTGTGAAATCAAAATTGCGAAAAGTGTTATTGGCCTGTATAAAAATTACACTGCTAATTTTAATTTTATGTTCATACCATAAGGACTTCTTTCATAAATTGTTACAAAATTTTGCCAATACTTCTCCAACCGACTCCTATTTATTTATTTATTGATAATCAAAAATCGAAATAGACATTCGAAAATAGTTACACAACTTCTCTGGGTGGTGGTACCTTACGTCATTATATTAATGCCCTTTTCTTATACATACATATGTACATATAGTGCTGTAAAGTCAGTGGACTCAAGTTTTTTAACACAAAACAAGGGTATCACCGATTTAGGTTCGCAATGGAAGTATCAGTAAGCCTTTCGTTATGTGGTCTTACCTTGCTGCAGCAATGTGGAGCGAAAGAAGTGCCTCAGTCAAGTTGCAGAAGTCTATCAACAACTGCCAACTTGTGGAGGAGTTAACCATAAACGAGTAGTTCTTTAATGACAGCCTCTATCTATTGGAACATGCGATCAGCTCGTGAGTATTAAGTCCATTGAAATTCTTTAACCATTTTATTATAAATTCGTTCTCTGCTTTATAGCCTTGGCTACCTTCAAGAAGCAATAATCTCAGACGCATACATACATCGGGTAAGTTATTCCATCTCTAATCAAGAAAATTTAAATGATTTTCCAGTGTCGTTGCTTAATGTTGGTTTTTTGCGATCGTTCAGTGCAGTCATTGCTCTCTTACTTGAATTTAAATTATTGAGATTAACCAAGCAAATTACTGAAATCTCCGGAACTATTAGAGATAGAAAGTTGGGATTAAATAATTATAATAATAATCTGGCTACGCCTACTCTTACGCTCCTCAACAGCTCAACGGTAGCCGCAAAGGTGGCACTACCAAAATTAATTTTAATTTTGAATAAAACAGTGACTGGTATTTTATAGTCCCGGCACTCGAAAAATAAAACAAACAAATTTTCGTATAATTATAATTAAAAAGTTTTTTTTTAGATCCTGCACATATTTTTATTATTTTATAGAATAATGAATAGGTAGATGTACATGTATGTATGTATTCATTATATTATATTAAGCAATTTGAGCATGTTAAATATCATGGCTCAAGCACGGGGAAAAATTTCTGTTGATGCTGTAGATGACCTGTAGACCTACATACATATGTATGTATGTACCAGTTACTCCGTTGACCAATTTTGAAAAATATTTTGCTAGCAGTATATACAGTGGATCCAAGCTTATTTCGTGCAATCACTTTAACGGTTAATAACTCTAAACTAGGACTTTTAAATCCATTTTTTTTTTCTTAATACTAGTAAAAATATATTAACAAAAGCATATTTATAAGTTTTCGAAGCTGGGCGCACCCAAAAATTACGGATTAACGAGGATTTTCAAACTATACAATGTACATTGTATGTATGTATGTAAGTTATATTGCCGTGCTTCTCTCTGCATGCTAAGTCTGCAAATTTACACACTTGCATACATAAATATGTGTGTATGTAAATGTATGTACATAGTTTCATTTCAATGTGTGGAGTTTCTTTACATTCTGTATATTTATTAACTGACAATATACATATGCATGTTCATATATGTACAAATACATACATACATACATACATACATACATATTAGAATACCATAGTAAGAAATAGTAATGACCTGAGTACATACATATGTACATACATGTATGTATGTATATACTGTTATTTTGGAACCCATCTATTTTGTAGCTATGTACATGTATGTACATATGTACATTGTAAATAACTCTTTTGGTGCACATTACCTACACATTGTTCATACATATACCTACACATTGTACATATATACATACATACTTTAGGTCGACACTGAATCGACGCTCTTGTAATATACATACATATGTATGTATATGTAATTATACCTGAATATACATACATACATACATATGTACCTGCCTTAAGTAATTTGGACAGAGTGCAGAACAAAAAAGTAGGTACGTATTGATGTACATATGAAGATATGTATGTGTGTACCTATTTGAGTAAGCGCAGAGAGAGCCTCTCCGATCACCTAACGAATATCAAGTAGACACCATTCAGGTGCCTCTGGCCAGTTTCATTTTCAAGAGAGACGTCGTCGCGTAGAGAAGCTTAAACCAAAGCGGGCTGCAACAAGTTGTTTCGTTAGCCTTCAAACAGTTTATACAGGTGAATCAGACAAGCTCAGCTGCACTCCCGGGCGTACAGCGCGTGAGAAGAGCGATTGTTTCGGGGAACAAAACTCACAAACGCCATATTTGATTTTTAAACGCTTGCGTATGTGTTTTGACTCAACTGTGTAAATCGGGAGCGTAATTCTAGTGCGTTGAACGCCTCTCACGGGATTTACTCGAATCCAAACAAGATTAGTAACGAAAATTCAATTGTCAGAGCCAGAGAGTGGGTATTTGCTCAACCCGCGATGGACGTGTTGGTGTGAACCCGTTCGAGAACGAGAACGTGTACGAGTAGATCGCAGTGCGCGGCAAATACTATACCCTTACCTAAGCGAAAAATTCTCTTGCAAACGAACTCAAAAACATAACGACAAGCTTTCGCATAGCCCAAAGTAAAACCAGAAAATCCACATTTTTTGAGCTGTCCTCAGCTCTTTTCTTATCGATTCGGATTTAACGCAGCTTAAAAGAAAAAGTTAAATTTTCGTCTTTAGCTATAGTAAATCCTATTAGTAAGTCCGATATTTGGCCATAATGGGTGACTCCACACCCATATGCCGATGCCGTGTCCTTTACCTAGGCAGCGCCGTTCCGCGCCAGAGCAAGGACGGTCTGCAGGGCATCCAAGAACCGCTGCGCAGCCTTTATCCTTCGGAGGGGGCGGTGGGAGCTAAGGGCATTGACAGCTGGCTAAGCGTATGGTCGAACGGCATCCTGCTGGAAAACGTGGACGAAAACCTTAAACAGATTACGCGTTTTTTCCCGATTGAGTCTCTGCACTATTGCGCCGCCGTGCGCCAGGTGCTTATCCCGGAACGCGGCAACGCCCATCCTGAGCCAAAGTTCCTGCCGCTCGACTCGCCATTCGCTCGGATGCCACGCGCGCAACACCCACCTATTTTTGCTGCCATTTTGCGGCGCACCACGGGCATTAAAGTGCTTGAGTGCCACGTGTTCATTTGCAAGCGCGAAGCGGCCGCAAACGCATTAGTCAGGTGCTGCTTCCACGCCTATGCCGACAACTCGTATGTCCGCCAGTTGGAGACAGTCGGAAACAGTAGTGCCTATGGCACACTGAAAAGCGCTGATGGTATCCATTCCAATGCCGATCTAAACAGTGCGGGCCCTGCCGAAGTAGTTGTAAATGGTAGTGGTGCCAACAATCACTATCTTTCCGGACAAGGCGGTTGGAGATCGCAGCCGGGAAGCACCACCACCCTGAATAGCCTGGAAAGGGCTTCCAACGGCCACGCCAGTGGATCAGCAATAGGCATGAACGGGAGCAGCACTGGCAGCGCTGCTGAAGGATACACGTCCGTCAAAAATTGTAAGCGCCCTTACGTACATAACTTAAATATTTAACATGTTTTATAGTTAAAAATAATACTCCTTTTACCGCAAACTTTTTAAATGTGACATTTAACTAAATTTTTGACATTTATTAAATATTTACTTTTTTTTAATAGTTAATATATGTAAATTTTCAATTGGGGCCTTCTAGTTAAAATATTTAAAATAAAAAGACAAATACTGCTCTTATACCCATACTTGTTGAGTGAACGATATATACATATGTATATACATACTTTAATGGACATGTGTACATATGTATGACTAACGCATATACACAGTTACTAGCGGTGAATGCCCATTCAAAGCTTTACCAATGTACATACACTAATAAATGGCTACATACAAAACAATACGCTATAGTCGAGTGCCGCGACTATAAGATACTCGTTACTGTATTATGCGATTTTAAAAAATTCCTTTTGCTAGTGGAAATTCACAAATTGAGTAACTGATAGTGACGTCACTGCCCACTTAAATTTCTTCATAAATAGCGAAATAATGTTCCGATTTAAAAAATCTTTGGTAAATCGATAGATATTAACAGAAATAAGTTATACAAGGTCAAACGAAGGCATTCACTATAATACTATAGACGCCACAGTTTTCCTCGGTTTGTGGGCGTTAGAGTAGGTGTGGCCGGATGAAAACTCGTGCCAAGTTGGAGTGGCATCTGTTAAATATGTATTCTTAAGCCTAACTTTCTAGCTATTATAGGTTCCGAGTTTTTTGCATTTTTGGTTTTTCGTGTTTTGTGTGCTTTGGGGTGGGAGTGGCTAAATGGGAAAATAACAATTCGCATTTGGGGCATTATAAAAACCTACATGCTTGATGCTAACTTTCTATTACTTGTAGTTACTGAGATATCAGTTTTTCTAGAAAATGCAAAAACCATCTTTCGAGCTTGGTGGGCGTAATAGTGGGTGTGGCCGGATACATATATCACCATAAGATGCGCTGGCATTCCAAGATTATGTATACTAAATTTCAACATTCTAGCTCTTATGGTTCCTGAGATTCTGATCAAGAATATATATACTTTATTGGGTTGGAAAAGCTTCCTTCTACCTGTTACATACTTTTCAACGAATCTAATATAGCCTTTTACTCTACGAGTGGCGGGTATAATTACAAATGTCTTTTTTCCGATAATTATTGTTTTAATTATGTATTTTTCCCAATCTTTTATTAACTTATCTTAGATTAATTTAAGTAAAAGGAGTAGGCATCAGGAGGTTTAATATTTAAATAAAAATAAAAAAATAGTTGTATGTTTTACAGTTATACTTTTTTGCGCTATGAACAAGTTTACAACCGTAAAGATATTTGAAAATTTACTAATACATATGTTCCTTTCTTTTGTGGGGCTTAAGTCATTTAAAAACAAAATAATTTAAAATTTCTGGAACTTATGTCTCTTGTCAACGTCTCTAAAAGCAAATATAATAGGATAAGATTATGGATGCTTTAATTTAAATGTAAATTAAAATTAAATTTTCTGTGTTGCACTTCTATAACTTTGGAGAGTGCGATGTTTGATGTGAATAAAATCAACAGTTGACGGGATGCAGATAAATTTGTACCACCAGTTGGTTTTTTCATTGTAAGATGAATCGGGAACTCTTTAGAAAAGCAAGAAGAAACGATAATAATAAATTTGCTAGAAGAAATGCACGCAGTGAATAATAATACCAGCTCCTCCTTTTGTCAGAAAAGAGGATTTTTAATAACTGACTGTGAAGTCCCTCAACCCATGTGAGGTGCCATATCATACGTATATTTGTCGACAAATTTAAAAAATGTTCAGATTTGAAAAAAGTTTAAGGTTAGATGAAAAGTTAAAGTTTACTACTATGGATGTTAGTGTGGAAAACCATCTTGAGCTGCGGAGGCATCTATAGAATACGTATCCTTTTCCTAACTTTCTAGTTCTTATAGTTTCGAAGATTAATGCGTTGTGGAAAGGTGCGGAACAAATAATATGCTTCGGTGGCATCATTGGGAACATCATTGGGATCCCAACTTTCTATCACTTTTTGGTAGGCAAAACAGTAGGCATGGCCGAAGACGGATACGACCTGAAGATGCGATTTGAGTTTTTCGTGTTGTTCGCGTGGGATGAAACAAAAATAAAATTGCTGTGCGTAGGCAATCAAGAATCGGCATGCTTAATCTGAACTTTGTACCTCTTATAGACAATAGACGAATGACGAAAGGACTCCGAGATTGATCCCGATTAAAAATATATGTACATATGTGCTTTAAAGGATCCGAAACCGTTCTTTTTACCGCACTTTTCAAGGTATACTCTATATTCTATAAAACTACATATGTATGTATATAAAAAGTATAAAATCTTCCCATATATTAGCGTTTCTATAAAATGCATTGGCTTTTGTTCCTGAATTTCTTTGAGTTTATATTTTTTGAGGTCGAGAAGGCTTTATTGATTTATCTGAATATGTAAAATTGAAATTTAAAAGTTTGCGCTTTAATTAAATTTTTAAATTATAAACATTGAATTCTTATACGTTTACTTATTATTAAGGTAAACGTGCTTTGTGTTTTAAAATTCTACTTTAATTTTTCGAACATTTTCATTTCTTTAGGATGTAAACATTTTTAACACTGACAAAATTCCATGCAACACCTGACACATTGCAGTACGTGTATTTAATATGAACCAATCTATGTCATACCTGCTCCATACCTACTCACCTTAAATTTTTAAACTTTCTTATTTGGACGTACAACAATTACATATTCGAGAATATCGATGACAGTGTTGGGATGCCAATGAGGGTAAAACATCAACGTTATGAATCTGATGTCACTTCGTCCATTACCTATTACTTGTAGCGAAGTTGAGATATGTATGTAAGTTCAGCGTAAACTTAAATTAAGCAAATTATTGTCGACTTTCTACTACCTAATGCGTGAACGATAAACTACGATGTAAAATAAACATACATACATGTATATACATAGATGGACGTTTCCTTCTACCTTTTCCTACTTAAAAATAATACATTATACTCGTTAATACTACAAGTAGTAAATGGAATAAAAAAGCTTTGACATTATGAAGACCGAATCAAGTGAATATATGATAATTAATAAATCTAACCCAATTGTGTTCTGCCATTATCTACCTTACATTAATACATTATACTCGTTAATACTACAAGTAGTAAAGGGAATAAAAATGCTTTGACATTATGAAGACCGAATCTATGAACATATGATAATTAATAAATCTAACCCAATTGTGTTCTGCCATTATCTACCTTACAGCATTTTTAGGAAGAGTTACCGACTCATAGACTAAATATATCATAATTACTGGCAGAGTCAATGCCTGTCGGTTCGTACGCCAGTACATACGAATGCTGAGATTTCGGAAACTGTAGAGTCTAGAACGTTGGGCTTATGCAAACCTTCCGTTTTGAGTGCTAATTTGATTGTGATAGAAGTCTTGGCTCTGCGCTTTCAAATTTCAAATTCCACAATTCAGTGTGAAACCGCTATGGAGACGCCGTGGAGGCATGGAAAAGAGAGAGTCGTAGAGTGGGTTTTAGTGAAACTTTACTGAGAAACGATAAAGTATTTTGTTAAAAAAGCTAATCCTCCTTTAAAGGGTTTTCACTGCGCTTTAAAAGGTTACCGTATTTAGCATTAAGGTTTCCATTAGTAGAGTGCTGAGACTATCAATTATCCGTGGCTCAATAAACCATATATAAAATGTCTTAGCATTCTGACCCGTCTCCTATAATTATACTCGTAAAGAAAAGGGTATATTAGATTCGTTGAAATGTATGTAATAGGTAAAAGGAAGCGATTCCGACGCTATAAACTATATATTATATATTCCTGAACAGTATCAATAGCGAAGTCGATTTAGCCATGTACGTCCGTCCGTATGAACTAGTGGGCGCGGGCCTGTATTTTAAGGCCCGGGCCTGCACGAACACAAACTCTTTTTTTAGAGGTCCGGCCCGGCCGAACGCGAAACTTTTCACCATGGCCGGGCCCGGACTTCACAGAGTCCTGAATGGTTTGTAGCGACATATTTTATATTTCAAAGTTTTATCAATTTCACAAAAGGACGCCAATTTTGAATTAGTGGTGTGCCTTTTTTGCTAAGGCCCGGTCCAGCACGACCCTTAATTTTAAGGGCCGGGCTCGCTCCGGGCCTGTGTCGGTCCGCGGGCCACGAAAAAAAGCCCGGCCCGTGCCCACCTCTAGTATGAACACTGAGATCTCAAGAACCAAATGAGATTCAAAGTTGAGATTAGGCAGGCAGATTCTTGAGGTCTTTACGCAGCGCAAGTTTATTTCAGCATCCTTCCAGGACCACTATAACGCCCACATACCGCGTACAACTGTGGCGTCCATAATATTATAGTGTATGTAATACCACCGACTTTAATATCAATCGACAAATTATAGTTGTTAAAAACTTATTTTAAAAATAGTTTAAAAATACGGAAAAAAAAAAATTATATGGATAATGGCTTAACCTCTTGTTAACTTTCTTATTATATGTTAATATTACAATATATTAACGTTTGTCAACCAATAGCGATCGGCAAATCGAATATTTTACCATTATAAGAAAATGATTTAAAATTATGGTTATAAGAATTAAAATTAATTGATGAATGAAGGAAAATCCCAAGCTTTGCACCAAATTTTCTTTCAAAATAGTTAAATATTTATTCGCATCCATGATTCCGTCAATAAAAACCAAATTTCCGACGCCGGACACAGTCATACAGGCCCAAACCATAGCATGACCACCGCCGTGCTTAGCCGCTGCTTTTTTTTTTTTGTATGTAGCTCTGTATTGGGACGCCGCAAAACATATTTCCTCCTATGGGACCCAAATATATTACACTTGGATTTGTCCACAAATATAACGTCGTTCCAGACCAAAATCGGACGAGTTTCAAGTTCCCTGGCGAATTTGACGCGTGCCAACTTATTTTTAGCACTAACGAAGGTCTTATTTCTAGAAACTCGACCATAAAAGTGGTGGTTATGCTAAGTGCTGCGAACTGAACCTGGGCAATATTTTTTGCCAATTTCGTTCTCAATCTCCGCAACTATTTTAGGACCCGATACTTTGGGGTTTTCCTTCACTTTTAGAACAATACGTCTCTCCTCGTGGTCATTAAAAATTGTGTTCGGAGCATCACCCTTATCTGCCACCCGCAAAAAAGCCTTTGGGTTATGTATGGGTTTGTACTAGGGCTTGAGGCAACCATATCCTGGGTTTTCCCATCCTTAAAATGTTTAAGGACTAATTCGCGTTGCTCAATAGTTGTTCGTGGCACCATAGTTTGAAAATCCTCGTTAATCCATAATTTTTTGGTGCCCCCAGCCTCGAAAACTTATAAATATGCTTTTGTTGATATATTTTTACTAGTATTAAAAAAAAATGGATTTAAAAGTCGCAGTTTAGAGTTATTTACCATTAAAGTGCTTGCACGAAATAAGCTTGTGCGTCAGAATTGCCCTATTTTTTACTTTTTGTATAAACAATTCTTTTGTTTTTTAAATTAGTAAAATCTTTTGTTATTATTTTAATAATATGCGACATTCTTAACATTACTGCGTTAAAACTGATATCTATGCTGGCTTAGTAGCAGTATCAAATTTAAACTTCGATTTATTCTTGCACGAAATAAGCTTGGAGCCACTGTAGATGCTTCTGCGGATCGGAGTAACTTAAAGCCGATTGATTTACAGCTCCGGAACTCTATTTGAGAATTACGATTTTATAAGTATTTTTGGCAACGTTTAGTTTTATTTTGGAATACATATATACAAAAACATTTTATGGCGAAAATCGTGATTTGGCAAGAGCTGTATGGTTAATATTACGATTAAATCCACATTCTTATAATCTAAGATATCTCATTTAAGCCAAATACCCAACCTCTCCTATTTTAACGCACGCATGCACATCTCACTGCCGTTGAAATGGATTTCAAAGTGCCAATATTTCTTCTGGCTTGCTTCCGCAGATAATAAGATAAATCCTTATGGCTTGATATGTATAAAAGTAAACAAGCTATGCTTAATTAAATAATCTTAAGTGTAAGGTAATTTACTTTCTACAGCTCGCCACATAAAACTTAGGCCGACGGTCATTTAAGTGATCGCCGGACTTCCGCATACATTTACATAAATTACATTTAGTGTGCGTTTAAAAAAGCGGCAAAGCAAAAAACTTTATGGCGAATAAGGGGTTGTTTTATATTTTAAACTAGGGTTATATGGCATGAGATTTAAAGATCTAAAGTACTACAAAGGGTAAACTATTTCAAGATACCCTAAATATAGAATATGACAAAGGATCATTCATTGTGAGCCGCTAACTCCTAAATTGACATATTTCATTTTAGTCGGCTAAGGGTTTATATTCCCCAAGCCTCGGTGGCCTCCAGTTCCAGATGATGCAATAAAGCCAAAGGCTTTGAGTAGAATAACAAACAAAGCCGACAGAAAAAACATAGGCCATAGATGGGCCATGTCTACTCGTACGAAATGTGACAGTTGCACACCTGCCTAGATTATTAAATTAGTTTTATTATACCTGTTGCTCGTAAATATATGTAATATATTCTTGATCAAGATCAAGAGCCGAGATTAAATCAATCCATATCCGTCTCAGAATTATCAGGAGGTATAAGTGCTCGAAAATTATGGTCGGATTAGACTTGCAAATTGTAGCGCTGCTAGCGCAGCTCTAAATCCCACTAACCGTAAAACATTTGTTAATGAAATCGAAAAAAATTACCCGTTAATCTGCTTACCAATTTCCAAACAAATTACTTATAAAACAAGAAGAAACGCTATAGTCGAGTGCCGCGGCTATAAGATACCCGTTACTGTTTTACAAAATTGAATAACATTCATTTTGCTAGTGAATATTTCCAAAGCGCCACCTATTGTCGGAGAAAGCATTTTGAGTAACTGATAGTGACGTCACAAACCATGTGAGGCCTTATAACCTAAATTTCTTCATAAATAGCGAAAAACTTCGGTAAATTGATAGGTATTAACAGAAATAAGTTATACAAGGTCAAACGAAGGCATTCATAATAATTTTACAGACGCCACAGTTTTCCGCGTTTTGTGGGCGTTAGAGTGGACGTGGATGAAACTTCGTGGCAAGCACAGCTAAGGCACACTTAAGCACAACTTTTTAGCTCTTATAGTTTCCGAGATTTTTGCATTTTCGGGTTTTGTGGGCGTTAGAGTGAGAGTGGCCTACATGCTTACCGAGATATCAGCTTTTCTAGAAAATGCGAAAACCGTCTTTGGAGCTTGGTGGGCGTATGGGAGGGTGTGGCCGAATAATGGTACCACTATAAGATGCGCTGGCATCTAAAGATTATATATACTGAATTTCAACTTTCTAGCTCTAATAGTCCCTGAGATTTCAGCGATTTTAGTTTTTCGCGATTTGTGGGTGTTAGAGTGTGCGTGGCAGGATGCTGTAATAAACTGCGCACTGTAACGCACTGCGTAGGGACCGCAAGAATCTTCATAGTTTATCTCAACTTTGTATCTCTTATAGTTCCTGAGATCTCAGCGTTCATACGGACAGACGCACGGGCAGACGGTCATGGCTCAATCGACTTCGCTACTTTATAGGGTCGGAAACGCTTCCTTCTACCTGTTGCATACTTTTCAACGAATCTAGTATACCCTTTTAATCTACGAGTAAAGGGTATACAAATTGTAATAGAAATATGTTGCCAAAACGTCGTATCATCTTATATTGAAATCTTATTACGTACATAACTATTACATCGTGCGCCACAAAGATTTTAATTCGCAGATTACAGATTAAGCTGATCACCTTTATATTCTTACAAAATTAAGTTTGCACATGGATAATCATTGGTTAATAATAAAAACCTGCCCAATATTAAAAAAAAAACCCGGGGTCCATTTAGTCATTTACTCACCTCTTCAGATTTTAATACGTAGTACCAGCAGTGCCACGTGTCTTAAACTGAATTTAATCCGATCGTTAAACCACTGATAATACACTTGTGTTTCTTTTTAATTTGTTGTCAATGGTCTCTTTCAGTTTGCGACAGCAGCGCTGACATTAACGTGACAGTCGACGATGGAGATACATTTTACACTGACGACGAGAACCATAAAGTGTGGAGTGGCTCACAGGACCAATTGGACAGCATAGGGCTCCTAGAGAGTCCTTATGATCACTTTGGGGGACACACTTCAACTTTGGGGAGACAACTTCGCGCGCGGCAAATCAGCACACCTATTGATGTGCCGCCACCGCCGATGAAGGAGGAACGAACCACTAAGCGGGACAAAATAATATCTAAGTCCACCCAGAGCCTCTCCGGCACCCTTATCCGACCTAAACCCGTGCACCCGGCGGCTCTAAAACTCACCGCTTTCCAGGGGCCGGCCGAACACGCCAGTATGATTTACGGGCCTAATTCCGGACCCGGATCGCACTCCGCTCGCTACCACACAATCAGCCACCGCGGTTTTTACCCGGCTCCAACCAAACACCTGGCTCAACACCCTCAGTCCCATTCCTCACAGCAACAGATTCATATGATGCACCACTCCAATGTCGGTGGTCTATCGCCTATGCAGATACCCGTAATGATGGCTAGGCAGTACGCAACTCTTCAGCTATCGCGCCATTCTAGCAAAAAAAAAAAAAAAAACTAAAAAAAAATGGTGCTGGGGGGTGGAGTTCCCGTGGGCATGTCGATTGTACAGCCCGCATTCGCCTACCAACAGCAGGGTATACGAGTCCCATCCCCCCAGATGGTCACTTCCCTTATTGGAGAGCCACGTGCAGTGGGCCCCACCAGCCGCAAGATGGCGACATCGATAGGCAACGGACTGGACGACTCTGGAAACTCAGGTGCCGAATCGCCTTCACCCGGTGGCACTGGAATCTATAAGGTGGGTGTCTTTACCTCGTTTTGCGCTTGTTAAATAGATTTAAATTAGGTGGCAACTTTTCAGTAGCTATAAAGGAAAATATTAAAAGCAAGGAGGATATAATTGATTTTATACAAAAAACAAGAGGAAACGCTATAGTCGAGTGCCGCGACTAAAAGATACCCGTTACTGTTTTACACAATTTTAAAATATTCATTTTGCTAGTGGAAATTTCCAAAGCGCCACCTATTGTCGGAGAAAGCATGTTGAGTAACTGATAGTGCCGTCACAAACCATGTGTGGCCTTATAACCTAAATTTCTTCATAAATAGCGAAATAATGTTCCGATTTAAAAAATCTTTGGTAAATCGATAGATATTAACAGAAATAAGTTATATAAGGTCAAACGAAGGCAAGTTGCAGTGGCTTTCTATCTTTGTATCCGTTCATACGGACAGAAGGACTACGGACGGACTTTTACTCTACGAGTAACGGGCATAATAACAACATTGTGGGTCCCATAGACTTTAATCTTCGACTTAGACGTGGGCAACTTTTATAGTTCCCAAAGATGGTTAAATAGACTCGTCGGGCCTTTTGTACGTCAGCCCATCTGTATGTATGGTCGCTGAAGCTAAAATCTATGAAACTATAAGATATAGAGTTAGAGAGAGTTGGAAGTGCAGATTCGGCCACTCCCGCAACACACGAAAAACTAAAACCTGTGTAATCTTAGAAGTATAAGAGCTAGAAAGTTGGGATTGGCCATGAGTATTCTAGAGATGTTACCGTAGCTCACCTCTCTAAGGCCTACAAAATGAAAAAATGTGACACAATTGTGAATTAACTCTCAGGAACAAGAATTGATAGACAGTTTGGTTCAAAGTAACTGTGAGATCTTGGGGACTGTTATGGTTGGAAAGTTGGAATGTATGCATGCATATTCCAGAGGTGTTACCTCAACTCAAGGTGGTTTTATCAATCTACACGCGAAAATCTGTGGGATCCATAACATTAAGGTTTTTGTTTTGGTTTTACTTTATATAAGCTCGGATGTAATCCAATCTGGATGTCTAATTTTCGATGACCTTTTCCAACATTTGTAGTCGTATATCGGCAATAACACGGCGAATATTGTCTTCCAAATGGTCAAGCGTTTGTGGCTTATCCGAATAGACCAATGACTTTACATAGCCCTACAGAAAGTAGCCTAGCAGTGATCACAAGATCTTGGAGGCCAATTTACAGGTCCAAAACGTGAAATTAGGCGGTCACCAAACGTGTCTTTCAATAAATCGAATTTGGCACGAGCTGTGTGACATGTTGCTTCAC
Source organism: Drosophila eugracilis (assembly GCF_018153835.1). Classification (NCBI taxonomy): domain Eukaryota; kingdom Metazoa; phylum Arthropoda; class Insecta; order Diptera; family Drosophilidae; genus Drosophila; species Drosophila eugracilis. The sequence continues at coordinate 25,174 of NW_024573010.1, read as the reverse complement.
ACCTGTTAAATGGGTCGCCATCTTGAACAGTAATGCCAACTTAAAGCTTTATACCTCTAAAAAACACCTTTTTTATATATACCAATCGTTGTATTATAAAATTATTTAGGTTGGTATATTTTTTTAAAAAAATTTATATTTTAAAGCATAAGCAGTTAGTTGGAGGTTAATAGACTTATATGGTTCAGACAAAAAGTAACCCCGTTAAAATGGGTTGGACCGTGAATTTCTGCTAGCAAAATTATCATTTTAAAATTAGTTAACATGTGTAGTTTTCTTTTATTAGACTGCTGGTTTGTGTATTATATGAATTTTTTATAAAATTACATATTTAATCTAAAAAATATTGTTTATTTAATTAAAAAATAGAGAGTTTAATTCCTTAATAATTAACTTGAATACTGAATTAATGATGATCAGCGATGAAATTTCATGGGTAAAGGGTTAATGGAAAACATTGATAAAATCTAAGCGCTCTTAAACCTATTGTTATTAATTTATTCATTTTTCAGCGTAAAGGGCACCTCAATGAAAGAGCCTTTAGCTACTCTATACGTCAAGAGCATAGGAGCCGCAGCCACGGATCATTGGCTAGCTTGCAGTTTAATCCGCCTGACTTAAAGAAGGAGCGCGAGATTGCCCAAATGGTTGCAGGTCTTGACTTGAACGATGGTCCAAATACGCTGCAACGTAAACAGGTCATCACAATGCCAAATGGCGGAGGACAGGGTCATGGAGCTGTTCAGCATCCGCTCGCTTGTCCTCCGCATCCACATGCCATTTACGGCCCACTGGGGCCTTCCAGCAGCTTCGGAAAGCCACGAAGATAAGAGTGAATGAAATCTGTCTACAATTTTACTTTTGGGTTGATCTGCTAACCATGAAGCTTACAAATAGATATATTTACACAACGTTTAGCGATGCTGGTCAAATTAAATGATGAGCCCGGAAGAAAACATTGTTTAATGGTGTTATACATTGGATTGAAAAAAGACTATAGCTGTATAGCTCATCGGAGTTCTTGGAAACGACTCCCACGCGGAGATCAACTCTACATTAATGAATATGTGTGCCTTATTAAGTTTATACGATAAGTACATTAACCAATGTAAAGCGTAGTATAGATAATAAAATGAGTACACTATCCGACTATGTGGCGATCACAATTACAATGATCTATAGCCAGGTCTGTCGTAATCGAGAAGCCTGAGATCTATTATTCAAATATGCTATTGAATATGTATATACAATAAATATAAACAATAAACTTTTTCTAGCCGAAACCTAATGCATTCGAAATACCATCCTTAGCGCTTTAATCCTTTTAAAGTGATTTCTCTCCCAAATTACTCACTGAAAACAGATGCTGAAGTGGTTTAATTATTGGGCATATGAGTCCAGTCAACTGGTAGAATCTCTGCATATGTTACATAAAGCCGTGGCTTAGGTGCGAAATTTTGCGATGGCTTTCTGATGTGGGTGTGCCTATGTCAGCTCTGGGCTGAGTCCATCTCACCTCTTAAAGAGAATAAAGTGTAAGTAATTTCACCGAACTATCAATAGGTAGTTCGAAATTTTAGTTTCACTAAACAATTCAGATTATCATAAAATTATATGTAGGCAATCGGTATCACTATTAATTGATTTTAGGAAAAAAATCACAGATTTTAAAACCAGAAGTTTCAAAAAAACAAGTTAAACTTGTATACTAGCATGAAGAGGAGGTCTTCTCGTGAGATTATAGTAGAAACCCACAGTCTTGTTTCAAAGTAAAGCTTGCAAGTCAAACTTGTAACAAAACATGTATTGTAGATATTTTTCACCTGTTTATGCACACCCTAGATATTTTCACGTTAATCTAGGTAACATTATATTTTATTTTAGTCCTAACTTCCCATAAAACCAAAAATGGACGATATCAACCGAATTCATTATAGTCTCAAAAACTCTGATCTCGTCTCTGAGAAATTCTTGCTCTGTGAAAAACGTTTATCGTTTGTTACGACCATATTATGGTCTAATCGGCATAGTGAACCAACAATTTGTGCTGTTATCACCAAATTTTACACTAAATTTACTTTGTTGGACATTAAAAAATCGACGCGCATGCGTATGGACTGTACGGAAGAAAATATTAAAGCCTTACACCTGGGATTCGTGGAATATAGGCAGAAATATTCGAAAAAGTGACGCAAAATTTGACCTTCTGAATGGACCTCTTGAAACGGAGCCGCGTACAACATTTACATGAAGTTATTTTTAAAACGTAAATGTCAAAGACCGATTTATAGATTCCAATAATTTTGATTTGCTAATCCGATTTCGCGTTTTTTTCGATTTAAAAAATATTACGCCTAAAAAATCACCCTTTACTTCTTAAGTTTGGCCAGAGCTACATATGTATGTATGTATGTATGTATGTAGATTTATTATCAAACTTTACTGAAATCCGACTGACACGACTAGTTGCCAATTTCTCTGTCGATGTATTGGTGTTGCAGTAGACTGTAGTCGACTGTATTGATAAACTAGTACATACTTTTCTTTGAAGTTGTATGGTTTGGTCTGTGTTAGCTTTAGCGCCTATATGAAGAGAAAGGCTATGCTATTAAATGTGTGGAATGCAGACAATCCAGTTGGAAACTGGGTATTGCGGTTTATAAGAGGTGGGGTCAGCTGCTTAATCTGAAAAATAAAATAGTTGAAATGTGCTTTTTAGAATGAATTTAGAAATATTTACGGTAATTCTTAATTGTTTAAAGTACTGGATATTATGAATAGAAAGCGTAGTAAAATCCGCGACATTTCAAAGAATTTTAAAATAGTGTTGAAATCTTGCCATTTTTACGTATTTGAGTGTTGTAGATTTTTTGACAAATACACATCGAGCACTCATTACATAAATCGTGTAGGGACGCTATAGTTGAAGTGTTGAAATTTTTTTAATTTGTGTGCAAAAAACACCCCGCTTTATTTATTATACCCGTTACTCGTAGAGAAACTTCCTTGCTTGCGCTGCGTAGCGATCTCAAGAATCTTCATGCTAAATCTCAACTTGGTATCTGTTATAGTTCGTGAGATCTCAGCGTTCATACGGACAGACTTCCGGACGGACAAACGGACATGGCTTAGTCGACTGCGCTATTGATCCTGATCAAGAATATATATTCTTTATAGGGTCGGAAACGCTTCCTTCTACCTGTTGCACACTTTTCAACGAATCTTAAATTCCCATATACTTTACAAGTAACGGGTATAAAAACAAGAACAATTATATTGCAGTTGGCGACGCAATAAAACGGGAAGAGAAAACGAAAAATTGGAAGTGTAAAATCACCGCGAGCCCTTAAAGCTTATGGGCGAGGAAGTCCATATGATCCGAGTATTTAAGAAAACAAATAAACACTCTGACTATAGGGCATTTCGCAGAGTAATAAAAAGCGTAAACAGAACATATTTTGCAAAAATTGAATTTTCTTTTAATTTAAGTTTGCTCAAACTCTAAATCAGCGTTCATACGGACAGACTTCCGGAGGGACAAACGGACATGGCTTAGTCGACTGAGCTATTGATCCTGATCAAGAATATATATTCTTTATAGGGTCGGAAACGCTTCCTTCTACCTGTTGCACACTTTTCAACGAATCTTAAATTCCCATATACTTTACAAGTAACGGGTATAAAAACAAGAACAATTATATTGCAGTTGGCGACGCAATAAATCGGGAAGAGAAAACGAAAAATTGGAAGTGTAAAATCACCGCGAGCCCTTAAAGCTTATGGGCGAGGAAGTCCATATGATCCGAGCATTTAAGAAAACAAATAAACACTCTGACTATAGGGCATTTCGCAGAGTAATAAAAAGCGTAAACAGAACATATTTTGCAAAAATTGAATTTTCTTTTAATTTAAGTTTGCTCAAACTCTAAATCAGCTAAATCAACTAAATCAGGAGAATACGATGATTGCGGAACTATAATCGTTTAATTTTTGTCACGAAGAACGAGTGGAGTGTAAATCGCTTGCCGCAAACGACGCATAACGTTCAAACAATATTCCTTATAACCAGTGTGTCGAGTTGGAATTAACCCAAGTCTCATCTCTCCTAATGCATTACAAATTTTTTTTTCAACTAACTTAATTGTTTTGACATTACCAGTATAGGATTACTGACTACTGCGAAGGACACCCGGAAATAACCTCCAAAGACTGCTTCGTTGGAGACCCACAAAATAAGCTCATCCGACGTACTAAGTAACGGCGTCGAGGGAATAGTATAGAAACAAAAAGAAACGCTTTAGTCCAGTGCCGCGACTATAAGATACCCGTTACTGTTTTACACAATTTTAAAATATTAATGAAAGTTTAAAATATAGTGGAAATGGACAAAGCGCAATTTTTAGTCAAAAAAGCATGTTGAGTAACTAATAGTGACTTCACTGCTCATGTGAAGCCTTTTAACCTACATTTCTTCATAAATAGCAAAATATTGTTCCGATTTAAAAAATCTTTGGCAAATCGTTAGATATTTACTCAAATATGCTATACAAGGTCAAAAAAAGACATGCATTGTAATATTATGAATGCCACAGTTTTTTTTCGGCTTTTGGGCGTGCGTTAGAGTAGGTGTTTTTTTTTTTGTCAATAGCTACCGATTTACCAAAGATTTTTCAAATCGGAACAATATTTCTTGTTTTAATGTGGTATCTATTCAGTAAAGCAGGTGTACTCAAATCGTCTTTCAGCAGAGTATCAATAACACAAATACAAGAAAGCGTGCACACATTTAGTGACATTTTTGTGTTGGTTTGCAGCTGTGCATTGAAAGAAAGAAAAACTTTTTTGTGCTCAGTTAGCACTGTGCCAAAAATGTGAGATACGCAAGTGCGTTAAAAACAGGACTGGCTACCCTTGCCTCAAAAATTCATTTCCGCAATCAGCATACCAAGAACCGCACACTCAGCACCATCAATCGCCGGATCAGTCAAAAAGCAATTTTGAAGCTATGATATGTAGCCTATATCAAAGCCTTACGGAACTTATTTCGTTTATGCGCACAATTATGTAAGATCTGATGCGAATCCAAAATATATTGATTCAAATGCTGGTTTCACAACAATCCAAATAATGACTTCCCCAGGGGAACGCTAATGGCGTTTCGCAGCACAAACTCGAGTTAGCTCAATTCCTACTTGTAAATGAAATTCTGAAAATCTTTCAGAAACACACCTCACAAACAGATACAATTTTCAACTACGAGGATCTTCTTTCTACGGAACAAATCATCCAGATGGTAAAGCACATGGAGGGATTGGAATTCTAATCGGAAGTCGTATTAAGCACCACTATCATACAAAATTTTATAAATACTACACACAGGCCACATCTATAAACATACAACTAAATACTGGCAAGCTGTAAGTTGTTTCCGTAGTTAGCTGCCGTATTCTGCCCCCATCACTAAAGCTGAAGATGAGTTTTTCAACTCACTATGAGACCACTTCATAGCAGCAGGAGACTACAATGCCAAGCACACACATTGGGGATCTCGTCTCGTCAACCCTAAAGGAAAGCAGCTCTATAATGCAATTATTAAGGCCAAGAACAAGCTCGACTATGTTTCTTCTGGCCCACCGTCATACTGGCCGCCAGACCCAAAGAAACTATCCGATTTAATAGACTTTGCGATTACCAAAAACATTCCTAAAAATTAACCTATAAACATACAATGCAATCAAAAAAAGACAAATCTACAAATCGAAAAGCTTGTCCTCGAATAGCGACGCTTACGTCGAAAGTGGCAATTCCACAGATCGCCATTTGGTAAGCAAAGTTTAAGACATGCCTCACGTCAACTTACTCAAACTTTACAGCAAGACGAAGTATACTCGTACGTCCATCGCTGCTAAATACAGCAATTGTCAACTTCTAATACAAAACACTCACTATGGAGAGCTCACCCAACTCTGACATCACTCACAGTGACGCAAACAGAGCCAACACTTTTGCCAACTACCTTCAAAATGTCTTCGAACCAAATTCTGTCACTAGTGCGTTTACGTTGCCGATTTTACCATATTTGCCTCAGCCTCAACATGAGCCGATTGAGATTCGCCCAAACGAAACCGTTAACATCATCAAAAGTCAACAGAAACCGAAAAAATCCCCGGACTGCGATTTCATAGCTGCCAAAATGATCATTGAGCTCCCATACTGCGCCGTTTGCACTCTCACCCTACTTTTCAATGCCATCGCAAAACTTGGCCTATAAGCGTACTCTCATGCTTATCTAAACTCTTCCAAAAATGCTTAATGACTCGGATAAACACATACCTGAGAATCCAGGAAGGAATCCCGTCACATCAATTTGGGTTTCGTGAAAAGCACGAAACAGTTGAGCAGGTCAACCGGATAACATCAGAAAACCCGTTAGAAAAAAGAGAGTACTGTACTGCCATATTTTTAGATGTCTCTCAAGCATTTGAAAGAGTCTGGCTAGAAGGTCTAATGTACAAGATCAAGACAATGCTCCCATACAGCACCCACAAGCTTTTAGTGTCATTACGACAGAAAGTTTGTTGTGAGGTGGATTTCCTAAAGGTAGCGTGCTATGGCCAACATTATATGTCCTCTACACAGCAGACATCCCGACAAGGACACGACTAACCATATCTACGTTTGCCGATGATACAGCTATTCTTAGCCGCTCAAAATGGCTGATGCAAGCAAAAATGGCTATCAGATTGGCGAATTAAAGTGAATGAACTAAATGCAAGCACGTTACGTTCACCCTGAACAGGCACAACTGCCCGTCGATTACGTTAAGCAAAACTTTACTCCCGCAAGCAAACGAAGTAACATACCTAGGAGTACATCTCGATAGAAGACTCACATGGCGCCAGCACATTGAAGCAAAAAGAACACACCTAAAGCTAAAAGCCAGCAGCCTTCATTGGCTTATCAACGATCGGTCTTCTCTTAGCCTTGAATATAAAGTCCTGCTGTACAACTCAGTACTAAAACCTATGTAGATATACGGCTCCCAGTTGTGGGGGAACGCCAGCAATAGCAATATTGACATTGTCCAGCGAGTTCAGTTGAAGATCTTGAGAACAATCACCGCGCAACGAAAACATACACCGCGACTTAAACATTTTACCAGCCAAAGAAGTGATCGCAGAACAGAAGAAAAAGTACCTTATCAAGCTATCGTTGCACCCTAACCACCTGGGTAGAGATCTAACTAGGTTGAGCAACCAATCATGTCTTCGTCGCAATGACTTAATCATCCAGCGACTTTCAGTTAAATAATAGTTAGTCTCAAAATTAAGAGTAGATTCAATAAAAAAAAAGCAAAGATATTAAAAATAAAAAAGTTAGCACTGCTAACAAATTCATCATTCATTTCACAGTTCGATAATTAAATTATCCTCGTTTTGGGAGCATAAATTTCATAATAACAAACAAATTTTTAATCACTTTTAGCGGTCGCTTTCTAACTCTCAAAGAGTACGGTCGCGCACGCACAATCTGTCGAAGTCGTTAAGCACAATTTCGTAAACATCTTACACAAAAACAATTTGCAATTCTAGCTGCTATAAGCAGCAAAACATGTCGAATGACGGAGGAAGCGACGCCAGAAGATATTCTTGGCAGAAGGTGCCAATCAATCCACGTCCAGCTAAACGTAAAAATGAAACCTCTCCACTCCTTTCAAGAAAAATTCCGGCTGTAGGAGCTGGACCTTCCAAAGGCAATCTATCAAACCAATTTGCTTTATTGGCCGAACCAGAAAATATAACGGACACCAACCAATTATCATCGGACCCAATACTAAACGAGGAAACGGATAAAGACACTCCAGCAGTCTCTGAAAAACCACCACCAATTTTTGTATCTAACGTCGGTGATATAAATGGATTCTTACTTTACCTTAGTCCATCCGAATTCACTTATAAAACACAAAGAGACGGCAACATTCGCATCATGGTTAAAAAAGTCGAAAAATACAGGGAAATAATCAGGCTACTAAAAGTGGACCAAATAGACTACCACACATTTCAGCTTAAGCAGGAAAGAGCGTTTAGAATTGTCAAAAATATTCACCCCACTACACTAACTGAATCTATTAAGCTTGCAATAGAATCACATGGTCACAAAGTTAGAGGAATTCACAACATTAAAAGCCGCATTACTAAGGAGCCACTACCAATGTTCTTCATAGACCTAGAACCAGATAAAAGCAACACTGAAGTCTATAACATAAAACACATCAACAATGCTATGGTTACAATTGAACCTCCAAAGAGAGTTAGTGAAATGGTGCAATGCTTCCGTTGCCAAGAATATGGACACACCAAAACTTACTGCAACAAAAAATTTAAGTGCGTTAAATGTGCTGAGAACCACCTTACCAAAAACTGCACTAAACAAGAAAATGATCCAGCAACTTGTGCAAACTGCTTTGAAAATCACGCTGCTAGCTACAAAGGCTGCAAGATCTACCAAGCCATTACAAAAAATAAGTCCAGTCAACCCACCAGGAAGCCGGTAACTTCAGAAACTCATGATAGACTAAGAGTAGCAATTAACATGCAAAGAATTCCAATCAATGAAAACGCATACTCCAGGCAACCAAATTATGCACAAGTAGTGCGCGGTGAGACTGCAACACAAGAAATATCCGCTCTAGATAGAATTGAACAACTACTTGTAAAACAATCTGAACTTACAACTAATTTACTCAACATGATAATGTTGTTGGTAAATAAATTATGCAAGTAGATCTTCGCATAGCCATATGGAATGCTAATGGGCTTTCCAACCATCGCAACGAAATAACCTTATTTATTAAAACCAATAACATTGACATACTACTTATATCAGAGACACACTTTACCGACAAAAACTACTTATCAATCCATGGGTTTCATATTATAAATGCTTATCATCCATCTGGCAGAGCACAAGGCGGAAGTGGAGTTATAGTTAAAAACACTCTAAAATTCAAAACTTTAGATAGTATCAGCACAAACAACATGCAAGTTGCAGCGATCCAAATAAAATGCTTACACTCAGATATCTCTGTTGCTGCAGTTTACCTTCCACCAAGATATGCTTGCAATCTCGACCACTTCAATTGTCTCTTTCAAGGACTCGGCAGCCGGTTTATTTCTGGAGGTGACTATAATGCCAAGCATCCCTGGTGGGGATCCAGGCTCATAAACCCAAAAGGAGCAGAACTATATAAATGTGTAACAAACAACAACTATTCCACTCTATCCACTGGCAAGCCAACCTATTGGCCAACTGACCCAAGTAAAATCCCAGACCTGTTGGATTTCATTGTTTATGCAGGAATACCTCAACACAATCTTCACATTGAGGAGAACTTTGATTTGAGTTCAGATCACTCTCCGATCATTGTGACGTATGGTACTACAGTAAGCTACAAGCAAAAGCCTTATAGAGTCATTAATGGAAGAACGAACATAAGGACATTTAAAAACTGGCTCGAAAATCAAACTTGCTTGAATGTATCACTGAAGACGGGAGATGAAATCGACACTGCAATTGAAGATCTCACTAACTCAATTCATACTGCTGGCCATATGTTTACCCCTCCTCCAGACTACAGCCTTGACAGGCAAACTTTTCTACCTCTAGAGCTGAGATCACAAATATCCGAAAAAAGAAAGCTTCGTAAAATATGGCAAACAACGAGAAGCCCAAACGACAAAAGAAAGTTCAACAAGGCCGCCAAAGAATTGAACACTAGACTTTGGAAAATCAAAAACGAAGCAACAGAAGAATATTTAAGGAATCTAGATCCATATACTGCTGACATAAATTATAGCCTCTGGAAAGCAACGAGATACCTAAAGCGACCAACCAGAAGAGTCACCACAATTGAAGACAGTCAAGGACGAAGATGCAGATGTAACTCTGAAAAGGCTGAGGCATTCGCTGCACACCTAAGCTCAGTATTCAAGCCCAATCTGGAAAACGATCCTAATACAGTAGCCAAGGTGCTGTCCTTCCTTGAATCTCCTTGCCAGATGAGCCTCCCGCTAAAACCAACCTGCTTCTCAGAAGTGGAACAGGAGATAAAAAAGCTTAACAAGAAAAAATCCCCAGGCTATGATAAAATCTGTGGTAACACAATTAAAAATCTCCCGCCAAAATGTACCCGCTTATTATCCTACATTTTCAACGCAATGCTCAGGTTAGAGTACTTCCCAAGCCAATGGAAATGCGCAGAAGTAATTATGATTCCTAAGCCCAACAAGCCTGAAAGAGCTATCACGTCATACCGTCCCATTAGTTTGCTGGTGGCATTCTCTAAAGTATTTGAGCGTATACTTTTAAGAAGATTGCTGCCTGTTCTGGAAGAACTAAACATCATACCCGAACACCAGTTTGGGTTCAGAAGAGGACACGGTACGATTGAACAATGTCATCGGATAACACAAACAATTATCAATGCGTTTGAATGCAAAAAATATTGTACTGGAGTATTCCTAGATGTTAAACAGGCGTTTGACAAAGTTTGGCATGAAGGGCTGTTATACAAAATTAAGAAATGGCTACCTCCACCATACTTCCTGATGATAAAATCTTATCTGGAAAACAGACTATTCTATGTCCAAGAACAAGACGAATCGTCCAGAATATGCACCGCCTATGCTGGAGTCCCACAAGGTAGTGTGTTGGGCCCTGTTCTGTACACAATATTTACAGCCGACCTACCATCATCAAACAACACTGAAATAGCCACGTATGCTGACGACACCGCTATTATAGCTTCCAGCAATGACCTCAATGCTGCATCGCTCCTGATTCAAGATGAACTTGGTCAAATTTAAATCTGGTTAAGAAAATGGAGAATAGTTGTCAATGCACAAAAGTCTATCCAAGTCACATTTTCACTGAGACCAGGAAACTGCCCCCCAGTTACATTAAATGGCTCCACCATTCCAGTGAGTGACACAGTAAAGTACCTGGGAGTACATCTGGATAGACGGGTTACATGGAAGCAACATATAAAAGCAAAACAAGCCCAGTTAAAGATGAAAACAAGCAAAATGTACTGGTTGCTAGGACCCCGCTCTCAGCTAAGCCTAGAAAACAAAATAATACTTTATAAGGCTGTCCTAAGGCCAGTATGGACATACGCGATGCAGCTCTGGGGAACAGCAAGCAATTCTAATATTGAAATCCTGCAAAGGTACCAAAATAAGGTCCTTCGTACCATAACAGGCGCACCTTGGTATATGACCAATTTCGACATCCACAAGGATCTCAAAATACCCACAGTCAAGGAGCTCATGACGGCAAATGCTGAAAAGTATATAAACAGGCTGCACGAACACGAAAACATACTAGCACTTGGCCTACTGGATAACGGTGACACCCGCAGGCGGCTAAAAAGATTTCATATATTAGATCTGCCTCACAGAAACATGTAAAATATGTAAAGATTTGCAAACATGTATATTTGTACTTGTATATATGGATTAGGCTCACTGGAGTCTAAACCATCCTGCTAGCTTATAAGTAATTAACAAATTTGCTTATTGTTTTCGTTTTATAAAACAGATGGCAAATAATAAAGTATAGTAATTAAAAAAAAAAAAAAAAAAATTCACAGTTCGTCAAATGCGAAATAAACTCTAAGTTTCAAACAGGAGTAAAAAAATTAATAACAGTGCAAGTGTTCGAAGACGTTCCAGGAAAAACAAGAAAAAACGCTATAGTCGAGTGCCGCCACTATAAGATACCCGTTACTGTTTCACAGAATTTTAAAATATTTACATATAGAGGGGAAATTCACAAAGCGCCACCTATTGTCAGAAAAAGCATGTTGAGTAAGTGTGGGCGTGGCCAGATAAAACATCTTACGCCACCAATTTCGAAAAAGGATTTTCGCTTTTTTTAGAAGGGCTGATATCTCGTTAACTATAAGTGATAGAAAGTTGGGATTAAGCAAGTAGTTTCATAGGATGTTGCAAATGGGTATTACTTTCATACAATCTGGCCATGCCCTTTATAACGGCCAAAAACTCGGAAAACCAAAATTGCGGAAATCTCGGGAGCCTAGAGTGAGTTTTTATCTGGCCACGCTCGCTCTAACGATCACCTACTTCAAAAAACTGTGGCATCCACAATATTATTATGTATGTCTTCGTTTGACCTTGTTTTGCACATTTTTGTCAATATCTATAGATTTACCAAAGATTGGTTTGCAGGTGTGCATTAAATGAAAAAAGAAGAAGAACAATTTTTTGTGCTAAGTTCGCACTGCTAATCAATTCATTACTTATTTCACAGTTCGTCAAATGCGAAATAAGTTTCAAATAGGAGTAACAAACACTAAATAACAGTGAAAGTGTTTGAAGATGTTCCAGGAGAAACAAGAAGAAACGCTATAGTCGAGTGCCGCGACTATGAGATACCCGTTACTGTTTCACAAAATCTTAAAATATTCATTTAGATAGTGGAAATTCACAAGTCGCTACCTATTGTCAGAGAAAGCATGTTGAGTAATTGATAGTGACATCACTGCCCATTTGGGTCTTAAAATAATATACATTTCTTCGTAAATAGCGAAATAAAGTTCCGATTTGAATAATCTTTGGCTTACCAATGTTGATAGATGTTGACAAAAAATTGTTATAGAAGGTCAAATGAAGACATCCACTATAATGTTATTGGACGCCCCCGTTTTCCGCTGTTTGTGGGCGTTAGGGTGTGCGTGGCTAGATGGGAAACAATTCGTATTTGGGGCATTATAAAAAATTACGTGCTTAATCCAAACTTTTTATCACTCATAGTAACCGAGATATCAGCTTTTCTACAAAACTCTAAAACCGTCTTTCGAGCTTGGTGGTGTAAGTGTGGGCTTGGCCAGATAATGGATCCTCCAAAAGATGAGCTGGCATCTCAAGATTATACATACTTAATCTCAATTTTCCAGCTGTACTAGTGATTTATGGGCCTTAGAGTCGGCGTGGCTTTGGGATTAAGTATTTATAATCTTAAAAGGCCAACGCATCTTATTGTGGTACCATTTAACGGCCACGACCTCTCTTACGCTCGCCAAGCTCGAAAGACGATTTTGGCTTTTTGTAGAAAGGCTGATATCTCGGTAACTATAAGTGATAGAAAGTTGGGATTAAGCATGTAGCTTCACACCATCTGTCTGTCAAAATAGCGGAAATGTCGGGACCTATAAAGGTTAGAAATTTGGCTTAGGTATACTTATTTTGAGATGCTACTTTAGCTTACCGACAGTTTTCATCTGGTCAAGCTGGTCCTAACGCTCACCTTCCGCGAAAAACTTTAGCATCCATAATGTTATTATGTATGTCTTCGTCTCACCTTGTTTTGTATACTTTTGTCAATATCTATTGATTTACCAAAGATTTTTCAAATCGGAACTGAATATTTAATATGTTTATATTAAATGAACGAAAACTTGTGAAATGCAGGGTTTAATTGGTACTTCTGAATTAGCGAATTTATTAACTACGACAGGGCACGGTATATGCTAAAGATAGGGAGTTCGAATGTCAACTATTGTATTTGACTTAAATAATCTTATTCTATGGACAGAGATGAAGACAAACCAAGAGATGTATAGAGTAGAGCGGCGGCCGAATTCGCCTGAGCGAAAAGCTTCATTGGGTACCTCTCCCCTCTTTACAGTGGAAGAACGAAAATTGAACGAACACCGCACCCTCTGAAGGGACGACTTCCTTTAGGACTGCATTGGTAGAAGCGGCAATCTATGGATGGCGCCGGTACGTTCCCTCCGCTGTCTTCACGTGCGTCTCTCGAACCTTGCTATCAGCGCCGATAATCCACTGGTGGGGATCTCTGGGCATTATGAACGCAAACTCGCATACTTTTTTGATGCGAATGCCTGCAGACCGCCCTCCTGCTTCTCCAGACGGGCACGGAGCTCTTGGTGGCGGTCTGCGCCGACGAAGTTGGTTGCGTTGTCGCACCAAACCTTCTCCGGAATACCGCGTCGACTCACGAACCTTTAAAAAGCCAATAAAAAAGCATCAGTGGTGAGGTCACATTGACTAACCATACATTTTCGTGCAGTTATGACACGTAAGATTTAGCGAATTTCGATAGCAACAACGAAAATTTGGCTTCGTACGGGATAGGAGCATTCAATAACCGACCACCAGCTCGGAGCAAAGTCGAGGAGCACCAATCTAAGCTATTTACCTGCACAAAAGAATTAATCTTCTGAATATACGCGTTACCGGTCTCTTTTACCGAATTTTGCCTATGTCGTCACTGAATTCGTGAGATTGGATAACTTCTATAATCATTTCGAACGCAAAAGTTCTCTTGGCGTAATAACTTTCTTACACTTTCGAATAAATCGGAAAACCCACACGAAAACTCTCAGAAGCTTCAGGTGCGACGAAAAGGACTCTATTTTCTGAAGCAAGCCATTAGGCTCTGTTGTAGCGATCAGAATTAACGCCGACTTGCGTAACTCTATAGACACAACTTCTAAAGGTGATTCGAAGTGTGAGTTTACAGGCCAAATGCTTTTTGAGTCGAGTAAAAACGATGGCCCAGCGAACCAGATGGATGTGACGAACTCATCAACGTCACATACCCGAGACCCTATATCCCCTGATTACTTTTGTAGGGACGTGCCGCCAAATTGCTTTCTCCGACCACTCTTGGATTTCCGCTATTCGGTTCGAGACGAAAACGGGCAACGACGAGGGATTGGATTTAATCCAATGCAGAGTGATCTCGGAGTCAGTCCACAACTGTATATATTGGGCAATTAATTAATGGCCGTACACGATTTAGAAGATCTGCTAAAAGGGGAGCAGCACACAGCTCAAGGCGAGGCAAAATTTTCGTCTAGAGGGAAGCTACTTTTGATTTAGCTGTCAGTAATGACACTTTTTCAGAAGTTTGAGTACGAACGTAGATGCTCGCATGGAAGCTTCAGCGAACGAATCGCGGTACCATAATTTTGGGTTGCCTTAAAGGCTTCCCACGACGATAGTAACTGCATTGGTAGCGACACTTCCCAATCTAATTTTCGAAGCCTGTAAAAGCATCTTTGCCTTTGTGACCAAAGGACACAATAGGCCCAATGGATCGAAAAGCCGCGTAGTCACCGAGAGTTTGTGTCGTTTTGTCGCATAACGATCTAGAAAAGGGTCATCCAATCGAAATTGAAAGTAACCTTTGCCATGAAACCAAACCACTCCAAGGGTTGTAGTCTAGTCTAGTCTGAGTCAATAATGACAGAACAGCGCTATCAGATGCGGAGATCTCTGGGCAGTTTGAAAACCACTTAGGCAATTAAAAACCTGCCTCTTGCAAAACTAGAGGAACTTCATCACGAAGGCTTTTCAGGTTCTCAACGCTTCCGGCGCCTGTCAACAGATCGTCAACATAGAAATCTTTCTGAATGACATTCGCAGCAAAGAACGACAAGGGTACACCCAAACAATAAGGGCACCCGAATCATTGGTTGCGTTTTTGGCACTTAGAGTGTGATCAGCACCCTAAAATAAGGGTGGGTGCCTTGCACTGCTCATTTTAAATGTGAGTTATCTTATAGTCGGTTGCTCGATGGTAAAGCTGCTCCAGATCAGGCCGATGAGGTGGCACCGGTAGGGTGCTTGCTGAGTAGTAGTGAGTGTTAAGATAGATGGGAATTGGCGGCCGGGCTGCTGCTCCGAGGTCGCCGCTGATGGTGTGCCACCATTAGGGTGGTTGATGATGTGTAAAATAAAGTTTATGTACTATTCCCCTGGCCTTAAGCTCAGTGGGCGAATGCGAATAATATGACGGCGATATCCGGAGTAACGTTTATGGAGTTGAGTGCTCTTTATTCAAATAATTATAATACAGAACTGAGGAACTTAGCTGTACTGTTTCGGTGTTAATAACAACTTGTATATTGATTCGATTTACCGGGACTTTTTAAGATTTCGAGGTCAGCTGGATCAGGTGTGCCCGCTACCACTTTCAACGCGGTGCCTAAAAAGTCTAGGCTTGTGGCAATTCGGTGGTGTACCTTTAATACGGATAAAATATTTCTAATATGATCAGTATCAACATCTAAGAATTTTCGCATGTGCGATTGTGAAAAAAGAGCGGACAATCTAACTGTTTCGTCTATCATAATTGAAAACTCTGTCAAAATGCTCGAATGCCTAAAGTATTTCCTATGTTCCCACACCAATGCAGTTCCGTCGGTTATGGGGATGTAGCGGGCGTGAGTGTACTACTAACTACTAATATTGTTAATATGGTTCCCGCGATCTTGTAAGAAAATGACAGGTTAAATCTACTGTCTATATTCTAATTGTGTGTTTGTGTTGGGTGTGATAAGTGCGCGTAAATTGGAGAAATAGGTTATTTAAGGTTGTCCTTGTGGACTACCCTCCCTCCCCCTAATATTCATTTTTAATGCTTGCTTCACTTTGTCGGAAGCAGAGTGGATTACATCAATGGGGTATTGGCTTGCGGTGCATAACTAGCATCAGTGTATCATTAATTTACCTATCCATTTCGATGTACCTCGCTATTTCTGTTAGGGTGCTGTGGAGGCGTTCGATTTTCCCTTTTGAACTAGTGTGCAGCGGGGGTGCATTTATAACATCTATGCCATACTGAGTTTTGAGTAACGATGTGATCGTTTCAGAGCTGAAAGACGCTTCACTATCACAGTATATTGTCTTTATATTTGGGAATAAGTTTACTAGTTGGAGGATAGTGATTTTCACGTCTACTATTACCCTATACACTATTGGTTGTACTATCGCAAATTTGGAGAACTGGTCGATGGCCGTTAAAAATAGTTTTTTATCGGTGGAAAAAATGTTAATTTGCATCATTTCGCCGACATATGACAGTGTCTGTCATACTTTGCTAAATTGCATATTTTGCAACTTGACACTATTTCTGTCGCTAACATGGATATTTTTTGAAAATAATAGTCGCGAACGACTTGATTGATATTTTCCTGAGCAGCTCTGTGTACACGATGGTGATCTGCGGTAATTATTTCGACACAAAGTTTTTGCAGTGGCAAAATTTCGTAGCTTAAAATTTGATAAATGCTGGCCAATGTTGGCAGGTTTGAGTTTCTAAAAGGGTCGATTTTTCCGAGAAATGTATAAAATAGCGCGATGTAATTCCGAAAAATATAAAGTATCGCTTCAAGGAATACTTTGCCTCTTCTAGGATTATCTGATTTCTGAAACAATTTAAAGGTTTTTACGTTGTTTCTATCGTATAAGTGCTATATTATTTACTGTGAACTGTTGCACAATAAGATTTGGGTTCGTTTTGAAGGGCATTGATGTTTTGTTGCGAAAGGGCGTCGGCGACAAAATTTTCTATGCCCGGAGTGTATATGACTTTTGCGCCGTAGTCATCTATAAATGCTTTCAAATGTTTTGATTTGTCATTTGGGTTTTTGTCCGTAACAGCGAACGTTAGAGGCTTATGGTCTGTGTAGATTGTTATGTCACGAGTGCGATACATATACTGCCTTAATTTTCCTAGAGCCCAGACTATAGCGAGTAACTCACATTCGTTAGTTGCTTAACGGGTCTCGCAGCCTTTAAGGGTTCTGGATATCATCGTTATGGGTTTTTTGTCTTGCGACAGTACAGCTCCGATGTCAGATTCAACGGTTTTATAAGTCTGGGTATTTGAGGGTGACATCTTCTAATGCCAAAATGTTTCGAAGTCTATCGAATGCGTCTCTTTGCTGATCGTTAAAATTGATTGGTATTTTCCTTGACATGTGTTTACTAACGGAACAGGTTTTTCCCTTAAGGAGGTTGGTTAGTGGCGAAATTTATGAAACGCCTATAATAGCTGGCAAGTCCTAAGAATGATCTTAGAAATAACAAGAGGAAACGCTATAGTCGAGTGCCGCGACCATAAGATACCCGTTACTGTTTTACAAAATTTTAAAATATTATTTTGCTAGTGGAAATTCACAAGGCGCCACCTATTGTCAGAGGAAGTATGTTGAGTATGCTTATAGTGACGTCACTGCCCATGTGAGGCCTTATAACTTAATTTCTTATAAATAGCGAAATAATGTTCCGATTTGAAAAATCTTTGGTAAATCCATAGGTATTAACAGAAATAAGTTACGCAAGGTCAAACGAAGGCATTCATAACAATATTATAGACGCCACAGTTTTTCGCGGTTTGTGGGCGTCAGAGTAGGCGTGGCCGGATGCAACTTCGTGGAAAGTTACAAAGGCATCTCCTAAATACGTGGTCCTAAACAAAATTATGTAGCTTTTATAGTTTTTGAGATTTTTGCATTTTTGGTTGTTCAGGTTTTGTGGGCGTTAGAGTGGGCGTAGCTTGATCGAAAAAAAACAATTCGCATTGGGAGCATAATAGAAATCTACATGCTTAATCCGAATTTTCAATCTCTTATAGTTACCGAGATATCAGCTTTTCTAGAAAATCCGAAAACCGTCTTTTGAGCCTTGTGGGCGTATGGGTGGGTGTGTCCGGATAGTAGTACCACTATAAGATGCGCTGCCATTTAAAGATGATACTTTTTGCATTTCAACTTTCTAACTGCAATAGTTCCTGAGATTTCAGCAATTTTAGTTTTTGGCGATTTGTGGGCGTTAGAGTGGGCGTGGCAGGATGCTGTAATAAACTTGCGCTGTCCCGGGACCTCAAGAATCTTCATGCTTAATTTGAACTTTGTATCTGCTATAGTTCCTGAGATCTCAGCGTTCATACGGACGGACGGACAGACGGACATGGCTCAATCGACTTCGCTATTGATCCTGATCAAGAATATATATACTTTATAGGGTCGCAAAAGCTTCCTTCTATCTGTTACATTCTTTTCAACGAATCTAGTATACCCTTTTACTCTACGAGTAACGGGTATAAAAAGCTTGCTGGTTCTGTGTATGCCTTAATGGCTGCTACCTTTTCAGGGTCAGGTCTAGCCTTGTTTCGGGTTACTACGAAGCAGAGGTATTGGACCTTTTTTTTTTAAAAAAAAAAAGGGTTTCGAGATGGTCATATTAGCTTGGCCTAATTTTTTCAGAACCCAGTCAATGTGACAGATATGCTCTTTTTCGTTTTCCGAAAAGACTATGACAGTGCTCTTGCGCACCAACTACTCTGTTGCACAGACACCCAAAACACTAACAGCAAAAGAAGATAGTGTCTGAGACACCCATGTTTCGGGATGAGTGATTCGGGTGTCTTCAAGTGATCTGAGTGTTTCGGGTGTCTTCAGCTGTATTGCAAGAGCAGGTCATTGAGGATTGACCGAATAATTTTACACGAAAAGAAGGAAGGAAATCCCAATAATTTATCATGAATATAGCCCCTTAAAAAAGAGCAAATAATTTACTTGTAGAGTAAAAGGGTATGCTATATTCCTGTGTAACAGGTAGAAGGAAGCGTTTCCGAACCTATAAAGTTTTTATATTCTTGATCAGGATCAATAGCGAAGTCGATTGGGCAATGCCCGTCTGTCCGTCCGTCTGTCCGTCAGTCCGTATAAACGCTAAGATCTCAGGAACTATAAGAGATACAAAAATGAGATTAATCATGAAGATTCCTGATGTCCCTACGCAGCGCAAGTTTATTATAGCAAATCTCAGGAGCTATTAGAGCTAGAAAGTTGAAATTCAGTATGTATAATATTTAGATGCCAGCGCATCCGGCCACATCCACCCATACGCCGACCAAGATCAAAAGACGGTTTTCGCATTTTCTAGAAAAGCTGATATCTCGGTAACTATAAAATCTAGAAAGTTCGGATTAAGCATATAGAAATGAGAATTTTTTTTTCCGATCAAGCCACGCCCACTCTAACGCCCACAAAACCCAAAAAAATAAAAATGCAAAAATCTCGGAAACTATAAGAGCTACAAAGTTCCTACTCGCAGAGCGGTTGACTTATGATCTGTATTCTTATACGCATCTGCAATAAAAGGTAATAAGTTTGCAAGTAAATGGCTTGATGACGACACGGAAAATCATAAAATATTGGGTTTTTCTTTTTAAATATTAGTTAATGAAGACGGCAATAACTTTATTCTTACAAATATACTATTCTAAGATTAAAAATACTTTGAATACTTTATTCATATTAAACTATTGGGATTTCCTTTCATCCTTTTATGTAAAATTATTCGGTTAATCCTCAATGACCTGCTAATGCAGTGCAGCTGAAGGCACCCGAAATACCCAGATCAGTTTAAGACACCCGACACTCCCTTCTTTTGCTGTAAGTGTTTTGGGTGTCTGTGCAATAGATTCAAATTGAAGATCTTCAGAGACTCAGACGGATCCCGCCTCTACACTATTAGCTGGAAGTTGCGGTCAGCTTCGTCCACCATCACTTGGCGGTACATCTTTTTAATGTCCGCTGCAAGGGATACTTATGCATTCTGAAGCGAAGCAGTGAAGAATATAGCTCCTCTTGAATAGTGGGGCCCACCATCAAGATTTCATTCAACGCAACCTGCCTCGATGTGAGGCTTGAGGCATCGAACACCACTCCCAACTTGGTCGAGGTCCTTTGAGGCCGCAATAATGTGGGCCGTCTGGAATTTTATCATCAGAAGAGGACATGTGGCCCATTGATAAATATTTCTACATGAAATCCAGATACATTTTCTTTAAAGAAGGATCTTTTGACAATCTCCTTTCAAGCGACAAAAATCGCAACTTCATACGACAAAAAGTATTTGGGTCAGATTTGAACGGTAGGCGAACCGAAAATCACCCAGACGACAGCCTTCAAGTATTTTTCTCAAAGTGTTCTTCACAAAGTTGCTGCTCAGGAGTATGGTCTTTAGGCTTAGGCGGCAAGTCCTCCACGGACCAAAATTTCTGCTGGGTGGTGTCGATTAGCTCCAACGCTTCTTCCTGACAACTGAGATGTACCGAATTTTCTGCATTTACATTGTTTTCCGAGGCACATCTTCCTGACACTATTCACCCCAGAACAGTTTTTTGTAAAATGGGAAGTTCAGGTCCCCGCTGTATCTGTCACACTGACAGAATTTTAAAGAAAGAATTTGCGCCGATAAGCATATCAAAGTTTTTGGGGCTTGAAGAAGAAAGGATCTGCCAATTGAATATTATCAGGTACCCTCCACCCGCTGGTGTTCACCGCTTGATCCGGATGATAACCAAAAATATTTCTTAAAACATAAAAATCGGACCTCTCTGCTTCCTATTCGAGACTTCACTATTGGGTGTATATTTTTTGTTGCTAGAGCACTAGTTTCACCAATGCCCCGCAAGCTCATACCCACGTCCTCTCTTTTAATTTGTAGTCTCTGAGCGAGCTCATCGGTCGCAAAATTTACTTCTGAACCAGAGTTGAGCAACGCTCGAGCCATCACAAATTCGCACTTTTTGTTAATACGCTCACGATAGCTGTGGCAAGAATAACTCTATCCGATACAGACGGACGCAAAACATGCGAAGTGGATGGAGGCTATTGCGTGAGCGCGGGCTGAGGAGGAGGCGGCAACGCGAGATTTTTATTAGCAGAGTATCTATGCAACAATGTGTGGTGAGAAGATTTGCACACCCTGCACCTGTTCGACTTGCATTTTTTTTACAGTGTGACCCTTGCAAAGGTAGTTAATCCATAAGGACACTTTCTTTTTGTCAAAATCGAATCTCTGCTGCAGTTTTAGGAAAGCGAAAGAAGCGCGATTTCCTATTTGATGTTCTGCCGAGGTGCACAACACACATAAGGCAGGGTCGTCCCTGCCAGCGACCAACGAAAAACTTTTTTTTCCACTCTTCTCCGGAAACGGACATTTTTGGGCTTGGAAGCCTCTTCGGCGACCATGTGCTGGTATCGCCTACTCAAAGCCGTCTCACATTCGCTCCAAGGGGGAAGCGAAGTATAGTCCAACTGTTCTTCCTACTTTCTCTTCGTTCCTGCATCGACTTTGCTCATTATTAAATGGATGAGGTTGGCATTCGATATCCGTTTGTCATCCCCAATAGACAGCAGAGAATCATAAAGAGCTCTGACTGTGTCGATAAGGTTTCTCAATGCTGTGTATTGTCGAAGAAAATCAGAGAATCATTATCGTATATCGTGTCATCTTTGTCGACAAAAGTTTCGAAAAGGCTTACAAAATTTTTAAATTTGAAATGCTTTCCGCTGAAGGTTGGTATAGGAAGGTTCGGCAAACAGCATTGGGAAGAGTGCTTCACAGGCGGAGCTCATACGCCTGCCTTTGCTTATTAGTGAAATCAGGAATGATTTTGCTATTACGGCAGTTTCTTCCAGTTCCTCGCGGAACAAATTCTCTGAGTCTATTGCTTCGTTTTGATTCTGAATCAAAGAAGCATTTTCAATGTGCGAATTCAACATTTCTAATCCACATTCTAATTCAACTGGGTTGAGAGATAATCGACCATCTTGTATATACCGCTGTGTTCGGGATATACTCCTCATTATACCATCCCGTTTATTTTTAAGCGCACCGATTTCTTTGCTCGCCATGTTATTGCGAAGAGCGTGATAATAATTTAATTCGAGAAAAAAAATCGAACGTAGGCAAGCAGGGGACTTGTCAATGAATTTTCAAAAAACAAATTAAATTAAATTAAAATTAATATATTAATTGTTAATTTCTTCGGCAATAATACGCCGCAAGCACAAAATTTAAAGGGTAGCACAAACTCAGCCAAAATACCGAAAATGCTGCGAAAAACAACAACAACGCGTGCAATTTTCCAACGACCGAAACGAAAATGCAAAGAGAGGTCGAAAGAGCTGGCAGTAATATCAGTGCGAGAGTGTGTATGTGTGGAATTCGGCCGGTGGCTCTCTCCTTTATATGGAACGACACTTAGCGGAAAATGATTCTTTGGCCGATAAATAAAAAGACAACGAATATATAAGCGGCATGCAAAGTCCCAAGAAAATAGTGTTGGGGCTTGGAAAATGGCGGACACGCAACAAATTTAGGACAGAAAATGCGGGCAAAAATTTCCCGCAATTTTCTTCGAGCAACAGGTTAAAACAAAAACGAAAAAAATCACTTTTTTGTCTTGAAATTGAACCCTAAAGTGTTGCTCACAAAGATAAGTTGTGGAATTAAGACACAAGTTAAGTCCACGACGAAATTAAATTTAACACCCAAAGCGATTTTCTTTTTTTTTTTTAATATTTATTGTCAAAATAAAAAATAATTTGTGTTATTTGTGTTTTGTAATTTTATTTGTGGTAAATAATTGGGTAAAATGCTCACTACCTATCGATTTTACAGGAATGTAAAAAATTGAATGTAGTATTTCTTAAGTTATCCGATCTTGTGTGGATTTCTTGGCCGTTTGAAGTAGGGGCCTCTGATCTCGGTAATGTGAATGCCACCGAAGAGGTGCTTTTCATTGTCTTGTGAATCGTAGGAGGGCACACTGTGGTAAGGTTAAGATTAAGATTAAGATTCTGTAATGTTAAGCTAATTTAAGCAATTTCAGAATATAACTGCTCTCCACAGCCACAGCCATAGGCCCTTAAAGTCTTTCTTTTGGACCTACGCGTGTAGGGAGCCGTTAAAGGCAACTCCACATGAGGCAAGACAACTCCTTTTATTCCCAGTCCTAGGGAGACTGCAAGGGCAACTTGCGCTGGAGGACGGCTTTACGATCAGCTAGAGAGTTGCCAGGAGCGCACGGAGCGCAGTTTCCCGTACAAGTAGAGGATTCGCAGCCAGCGACATAGAAGGCGCAGTACGACAGTACTGCTGTCACAGCTGCGAGTTCAGAGCCGGAGGTGAATCAGCCACTCACGTCGTACCTTTTGGAAAGAATTACGGCGTTGGAGAATGAGCTGAAGAAGGTTAAGGCCTTGAAAAGTGTGAACACCGCCAATCGCAAGTGGCGCCAACAGTGGAGTGTCGTGGCGGCCGCCATCTTGGAGCGGACCGCCATTAACCACATCGCACGGTGAGGCCCAAACTGACGGGGTCGGGCCGGTCCCACATAGCGGTGTCGGTGCGAGCAGTGCGGCCTGCACGATGCCACCATCTTGGAGTTACCCACCATTACTAATGACTTGCAATCATCTTGTGGAGGCACTGTGTGCTGCAAGTGCTGCGCAGACAGCGCATGGATTCGTGCTACCGGGCGGGAGCATACACAACATGGCAACTGCATCGCCACTTGTTGGGTCAAGGAGGCTTGCCTGTATTTGGAGGGCAGCCCGAGGAGTGTCCCATCTTCAACTGTGTTTTGTGGAAACGACCGAAGCGTACAACTGCACGGACTTGAAGAACAACCAGAGGTTGTTGAAGGTGCTGAAGGATGAAACACGCGTGACAGTTCCTGTTGATTCACATTGGGAACGTCAGCGCCGTGGTGGAGCAGCTGCGCTTGAGGTTTGGCAGACAGACAGACAGACAGACAGACAGACAGACAGACAGACAGACAGACAGACAGACAGACAGACAGACAGACAGACAGACAGACAGACAGACAGACATACAGACAGACAGACAGACAGACAGACAGACAGACAGACAGACAGACAGACAGACAGACAGACAGACAGACAGACAGACAGACAGACAGACAGACAGACAGAGCAGACAGACAGACAGACAGACAGACAGACAGACAGACAGACAGACAGACAGACAGACAGACAGACAGACAGACAGACAGACAGACAGACAGACAGACAGACAGACAGACAGACAGACAGACAGACAGACAGACAGACAGACAGACAGACAGACAGACAGACAGACAGACAGACAGACAGACAGACAGACAGACAGACAGACAGACAGACAGACAGACAGACAGACAGACAGACAGACAGACAGACAGACAGACAGACAGACAGACAGACAGACAGACAGACAGACAGACAGACAGACAGACAGACAGACAGACAGACAGACAGACAGACAGACAGACAGACAGACAGACAGACAGACAGACAGACAGACAGACAGACAGACAGACAGACAGAACAGACAGACAGACAGACAGACAGACAGACAGACAGACAGACAGACAGACAGACAGACAGACAGACAGACAGACAGACAGACAGACAGACAGACAGACAGACAGACAGACAGACAGACAGACAGACAGACAGACAGACAGACAGACAGACAGA